>NC_068356.1:90137329-90216628 GCF_020536995.1 Dreissena polymorpha
TTGCATAAGCATAGTTCTTATAAAACATATATATGCACTAGAGATGGGAACGCATATTATAATATTTGGATATTCGACCATCTTTCGAATATTTGAATCCAAAGTTCCAATGCGAATATTTGATTTTTATTAAAAGAAACACTTTGGTTTAATGCAGACGGCTTTCGTGTATCAGCCATTGTTTTGAAAAAAGTTTGGCGCGATAAATGGTCGCTTTGATAAAGTGCACAGGGGAGGTAATTAGAGAAGGGTTAATGTTCATAGTGCACTTATCTGTCAGTTGTCAAGGATATTAACTAGAGATGCAACAGGTTACTAAATCATTAACGATGAACATTTTTATGTAACCGGTTAATTAACCAGTTAACTGAACACTGCACAATGTTTATGTTTGATTAGTTTCAAATATGTCATATTGCACGAATATAAACTCTCTATAAACATGAAATTAATATAAGATCAATTATGTTCGTGATATAAATGTATAAAGATTGTATGTAATATATTTGCAAATGTATGTAAGACTTTATATATAATCATACAAAAGTACATGAATAAAAAATACATAAATGAATTTGTTTCATGGTAATGTTCCTCTTTGGTGGGGTCACTCACTTTCGCGTTGAAACGCTCACGTCAACGTTTCGCATCATTGTATCATTGAGTTTGTTTCGGTATAAATGTCTAATGATGGAAATAGTTCTAGCTGCAGGAAAATTATTCTTTTTTATTTCAGTTCGACGTTAGGTCTTGCATTGTAATCAAATAATTGCAAATATGACATACGTTATTGAATTCAAACGTATATTAAACGGTAGTTTTGCACCGTTGATAACGAAAACTATTGATAAACATTTCACATTCTGATATAGAAAATAAGACATAAACTGGATGCAATTCCAAAAAATATAGATAATCATGATACCATTGATATGTCAAAGCATTTTATTTGTGTGGGTAATCAGTCGCAAAGGTTGATCAACAAAAAGTTCAGATTGTTATCACGAGTTAAATAAAGTTTCAAATGCAGCTAAATGCCCTCCGCTCCCGACAGATCACACATTAAATGTTTGCGGCGATGAAGTCAAAATTGTGTAAATGTGAAGGATGTCGATCGCTAGAAATAAAATCTTTACAATTTATTTAACTAACAATTCATTTAATTTAAAACAAATGTCTGGTGAACATTTACTAAAAAAATGTATCCGGTTTACCGAGCGTTCAGTAGATCAACCGGTTAACCTTTTGCATCTGTAGTGTGAATAAACCGTGTTAAAACTAAAGCCCAAATAATTGACATATTATTCAGAGCATTACGAGCTGTGTTATCTGTAAATGTTCAATCATTTTAAGTGCTTTTTCCATGTCTTTATTTGTGATTATTATATGTGATGCTCTATTTAATAAAATAGTAATATATAAGCAATAAGTAGCGATTTATCTAAAGCGTTTATTTCAAATGAGCCATTTGTTCTATATGAATGCAAAATTAAGATCTAAATCTATAACAAAATTAATTATGCCAACCATCATGTTTCACGATGCCAAGTGATAAGACGAAGTCATGTATTTAGTTAAGCATTTAAATAATCAATCATCGTTTTCCATATCAACAATCTCGAAGATAGAATGTATAGTGATATATTTTGATACTTTGTTCCTGTCGTGCTTTAGTCAGGACATTTGGATCCATTAAACATTCGAATAATCGACTATATTCGAATAATTCAAAGCAAATAGTTGAATATCGTTTCAGTAGTTGTTCCCATCCCTTACATGCACGACTATGTAAAATTGTGTTACAGAGCGTGATGGAATATTATTTAACGCCTTTTCTTAGCTATGCCACTCTCATGTGTTAAAAACTAAAAAGGAAAGTAAAACATGCATGACGATCGTAACATGTAAATGTGTCAACATAAAATAGGCATAATTCTACTGGGAATATTCATTGCCTGTTATTGAAGTATAATATTGGCGTTTTATTCAAGATCCGAGTCAATAGTGTCAATCCCACCATCGTTCTGACGACCTTGGGGCGGAAAGGTTGGAGCGATCCAGTCAAGAAGGCCAACGCAATTAAGAAAATACCGATTGGTCGCCTAGCTGGTCAGTTTTAAGTTATGAATCTCTTATTGAAACACAATAATTGAAACAGTTAGTGTTGGAAACATTTGCTATCCCAATACTTTAGCATAATTTGTAAGGTTTGAATGTTATGTGTTTTATTGTACGGATATGTTTCTTTATCTAAAATGTTGAAGGAACTATGATGTTTTATGGTTTAAAAAGTCCAATGTGTCCATGCGCAATTATAGTCAACTTTTCAAAATAAACATTAACATCTTCAATAACCGTTGCTCGCTAGGGTCATCGTTTCTGAGGGATCAGCTATGTTTGCAAACTGCATTATATTTTGTGTGTTGTTTATCCAGAGGAGGAGGACGTTGTTGAGGCGACGGTGTTCCTTCTGAGCGACCGGGCGTCAATGATCAACGGGACGCTACTTCCAGTGGACGGCGGCATGATCATCAGTTGTGTTTAGAGTTTGAGCATTTCAGTGGAACATGGTATTTACTTGTTCACTTGTGTACAATAAGTATTAAATAGAAGAACAGTTTGACTGAAAAAAGAGTACATTTGATATACGAATGGCTTCAATATCATAGTATGTAACCGTTATTTGGTATGATATATTTGAAATTGTAGATGGTAATTCACTTATATTTACTCTTCACACATGTTTTCTTGATTTAAAAGACAACAATAAATTATTGTCATCTATATTTGTACATGCTTGTGACAAACGTATTTTGATGCAGTTGAGAAATAAACTTCACAGTTTTATATTTGCGGTCGTTTTGCAACTATTTGCTTTTCAAAACACTATGACCTTTTCAGCCTGGGCCATCGTCGTTTTTTGTTGTCAGGTATTTCTAAATATTAAATAGGCTATATATATTTTGATGTGCAATAAATATTGATGCAACGTTTTAATAACTATTGTATAAATTTTTTAAATCGCACCAAATCACGCTCCAAGCAAGTTATTTACTTATTAATATTAGTAGCAGAAGTAGTAGTAGTAGCAGCAGTAGTAGAAATAGTAGTAGTAGTAGTAGTAGTAGAAGTAGTAGTAGTAGTAGTTGTTGTAGTAGTAGTAGTAGTAGAAGTAGTAGTAGTAGTAGTAGTAGTAGTAGTAGTAGTAGTAGTAGTAGTAGTAGTAGTAGTAGTAGTAGTAGTAGTAGTAGTAGTAGTAGTAGTAGTTGTTGTTAAAGTAGTAGTTGTAGTAGTAGTAGTAGTAGTAGTAGTAGCAGCAGCAGCAGCAGCAGCAGCAGCAGAAGTAGAAGTAGTAGTAGTAGTAGTAGTAGTAGTAGTAGTAGTAGTAGTAGTAGAAGTAGTAGTAGTAGTAGTAGTAGTAGTAGTAGTAGTAGTAGTAGTAGTAGTAGTAGTAGTAGTAGTAGTAGTAGTAGTAGAAGAAGAAGTAGTAGTAGCAGCAGTAGTAGTAATAGTAGTAGTAGTAGAAGTAGTAGTAGTAGTAGTAGTAGTAGTAGTAGTAGTAGTAGTAGTAGTAGTAGTAGTAGTAGTAGTAGTAGTAGTAGTAGTAGTAGTAGTAGTAGTAGTAATAGTATAGTAGTAGTAGTAGTAGTAGTAGTAGTAGTAGTAGTAGTAGTAGTAGTAGTAGTAGTAGTAGTAGTAGTAGTAGTAGTAGAAGTAGAAGTAGTAGTAGTAGTAGTAGCAGTAGCAGTAGTAGTAGTAGTAGTAGTAGTAGTAATAGTAGTAGTAATAGTAGTAATAGTAGTAGTAGTAGTAATGTTAGTTGTAGTAGTAGAAGTAGAAGTAGTGGTAGTAGTAGTGGTTGCAGAAGTTGTATCAACAACGTCTCTTTTTAATAAAAACTTTGTAGGAAATCAAATATCATTCCTAATACTGTTTGAATTTTCTCCACAAAAAGGTCTTGCGTTGAACTGATGTAACTTTGACTAATTTCGATCGTCTTCTTTATCTCAAACACGCCAATACCAATCAGTTTGTAGACGATGAAGCCGTTATTCCGTTATGGAGAACAATAACAGCATGGACCATAATTTAAGCTAACGATTAAGCTAGTTCCTGTTGCCGAATCTGTATTTTCAAATGTAAAAGTCAAAATGTGGTTCATTTGGAAGCTAAATCACACACGTTTCCGCTGACATTTGTTTCTAATATCAGTACCCAACGCACACGAATATCCCATGCACTTTTTCACCGCAGAGGAGCGTAACTTCTCCTAAAATATGATGTGCCGGTGTCTCATTCAAATATTTGGCAATTTGAAGCCCAACTTTGTTACCCCTTACCCCCCAATAATATCTGCCTCAAATGACTGAGTCAGCGCGAAGAGCTGCAAAGGAGTTTGAATTTGTTTTGTGTACATGTACTTTCTTCGTTATAATCGGTTTTTGGCTGTCGTTGATTTATCTGATGTTGTCTTATTTTTTACATTAAAGGTAAAGCCTGCCAAATTTAAACCTAAACTTTGCATGCGTTTTGATTGTTTTACCGAAACAAAAATTAACTCATGTAACTATACATAACAATTAAGGGAGACGACTTATTCGCACTTAAGTAATTTCAATCGCTTTTTGTCCTCCACGGCACTATTTATGTCGATAGTCAATACTAATGCGTAGCGGACGTCATTTCGCACACCCGCCCTTCCTGTTATTTAATAATTTTGACGTGGTGGTATATTGAAATCGTTAGTTGTCCACCACGCTGGCACTATTTATGTCGATAGTCAATAATAATGCGTAGCGGATGTACGTTTTCGCACATCAGCCCTTCCTCTTATTTAATGGGTTTGATGTGGTGTTATTGGCCTGCGGCGTAGCCCCAAGGCCATAGCAATGATACACATTTTCTGAGCCTATCCGAATTGGCTGGCTGCCAAAAACCAAATTCCCAAAAGTCCGATTTGCCACTTAATTCATGCGCAATAAAAGTAGTTCTTCGCAGATCTCAATAACCCGCCTTGTAAATACAGAACATCACTTTATAACATAACAGTGTCATAAAACGTGTAAAAATATGATTGAAGCAAAATTGCTTAGCATTTGCTACGAAATTTTTATTGTCTACATATTCATGCAAGAATTCCGGATTTTCGAAATTAAGTCGAATTAGAGTAGTCTTCCATTGGGTAGGTATCGCTCACATCCGGTCTGTTAAAAATAAACAGGCAAAAAGTCAACCATGGGAAAATTCTATTGTTGTATGCCTGAATGTCGAAATTTTGGGGGACAAGTTGGCAGATATGGCAAGCCTGGAACGCTGCACAAATTGCCAAGAAATCATGCCACGAAAACCGCATGGATTAGAGCTATAAGCAGGCAAGATTGGAAGCCAACCGGGTAGGTATCATTAGTGTACCGACATCTTATATGTCGATGTACATATATATCGTATTTGTAGGAGTAGTACACCATGTACATGGCAAGCAGAATCATTATATACATTTTATTTAGTATGAATCGGTTAATAAACTATCTAATTTCGATTTAATATGGCCTAATGTGTTGCCATTTTACACCATGATTTGCTAATCTTAAACTTGAATGATTAATTTGAGCAGATTGTCATTGAATATTTATAATCCGCTTTTATGAAATAGTGTTTTGATAAACGCTCCTTTAAGCGAAAATCTAGTTGCGGTGGAAAGTGTCGTCCCTAAGTAGACTATGTGGACTTATCATACAAACATTTATTAAGCCAGGTTTTCCCAGAGTGCGGCTAAAAAACCTGAAAAGGCATATTGCAGTTATGACCTGTATGTTATTGCACATAATGTTGCTCTATGCAAGCATGTACACGATGGATTATCACGCGTAACATGTTATATGCTATTTTCAAGCTTTTATCTTCTGTTTGGGTATAAAAAAGACAAAGTAAATGGACGACCTTGAGTAATACTCACTATATATGTTAAATTTTGTATCGATTTGTTTTACCCTTTTGCCATTTTCCTCAGAAAACATACTTGCAATCAATGCAATAAATCGTCGGCTGATCCAGATTGCGATTGTCTTGGTTAAAGGTCTGATACGAACTACTTGTATCTGTAAGTTACGCAGAGGTGGTAATCCATGATAGTCAAGAAGGAGACGTCCATTCCGAGCCAGGTATTTTTCGCCCTTTTGAACCCTTTATTACTTGTATTATTTTTTGTAATGTCACTCACTTTCCAGCCATTGAGAACAAATTCTTTAAATAAAATAACAACATACAAGTTGTGTTTTTTGTTCAAGACTGCGTTTCCTTTTTCGAGTTCCTTTACATAATATGCACTTTGTGACGTAATATGTACGCGAACTGCATTGAGTTGACGTCAATTAAAGTAAAGTTTCTTAACAAAGTTGGTGCAAAAATAGCAATAAAAGCTCTACGTAGCCGTTTAAACCGACTAAACGTATTGCATTTGCTTATGCGTCAAATACTGCTATATTAGATCCTCGTTCTGGGAAAACGGGGCTTAATATATGCGCGTAAAGTGTCGCCCTACATTAGCATGTGCAGTAAACGCAGGCTAATCAGGGACGACACTTTCCGCCTCGATTGGAATTTTGTTTAGAAGGGATGTTCTATAAATAAAACCTTCTATAAAGCTGAGAGTGCCGTCCCCGATTAGCCTGTGCGGACTGCACATGTTTACCGGTATTTGGAATGCCACTTGGCGAAAGTGCAGTGAAGGGTTATCTCATAACGAGGCACATATCTTTCAACGCCTGGCATGATTCATGTTTGTTTTGCCATGAAATGCAAGAGCTTACAGCGTTAACACCGATTCATTCTAAACATAAAATGATAATAAACGTGTTTATTCCAAAATCGGATCGACCTTTAAATGTATTGTAATTTGTTGTTCACACGTAGGCACAGATACAAACGAACAAAGTGCAAAATCTGCGTGACGGACAACTTGTTACAATGTTTTAAATGTAACCTACATGAAGTCCATATAAAACGATGTATCAAACACAGTTTCAAATCGACGCCTTCACCGTAATTACGTGCATACAATATTAATTACAATACGTATATGCTTAAAATGGCTTTACCCTTATAAAACATTATCTCTAGCCGCTGATGTTGAAACCCTTTAGGTGGTACTGAAGACATTTCAAACATGAGTAAATGTGGCACCGGGTCAGTCAGTAAACGAATCATTTTAGTACAACATTATATTCCATACATGTAAGTCAAACAGAGCAAACATACGCGGTATGTTAATCGAACGATTATCAGATTTGACCTGAACCAAGTTTTGTATTCAATTACAAAATCGCTAACAGACTAAACATGCATATGTCCATATGACACATGAAAAGAAAACGTCCACTCCATAGCGTCAATTTTATCAAAATTAAATTTAGAGATGCATCAAACCTTTCTGTAGATTGCATGACAAATTTACATTCTTAATTGTACTTCTTCAAGCATGTGCATAAAGTGTGCGTAAAGTGTCATTCTAGACCCAGCCAGAGTGTGTAGAGTGTGCAGAGTGTGCTCAGACTACGCAGGGACGAAACATTCCGAGCCACTGGATATTGGCATGCAGCGTGTGCTCAGACTACGCAGGGACGAAACATTCCGTGACACTGGATATTGACATGCAGAGTGTGCACAGACTTCGCAGGGACGAAACATTCCGTGACACTGGATGATGACATGCAGAGTGTTCACAGACTACGCAGGGACGAAACATTCCGTGACACTGGATATTGACATGCAGAGTGTGCACAGACTACACAGGGACGAAACATTCCGTGACACTGTATATTGACATGCAGAGTGTGCTCAGACTACGCAGGGACGAAACATTCCGTGACACTGGATGTTGAAATGCAGAGTGTTCACAGACTACGCAGGGACGAAACATTCCGTGACACTGGATATTGACATGCAGTGTGTGCACAGACTACACAGGGACGAAACATTCCGTGACTTTGGATGTTGAAATGCAGAGTGTTCACAGACTACGCAGGGACGAAACATTCCGTGAAACTGGATATTGACATGCAGTGTGTGCTCAGACTACGCAGGGACGAAACATTCCGTGATACTGGATATTGACATGCAGAGTGTGCTCAGACTACACAGGGACGAAACATTCCGTGACTTTGGATGTTGAAATGCAGAGTGTTCACAGACTACGCAGGGACGAAACATTCCGTGATTCTGGATGTTGACATGCAGTGTGTGCACAGACTACAAAAACGAAACATTCCGTGACACTGGATATTGATATGCAGCGTGTGCTCAGACTACGCAGGGACGAAACATTCCGTGATACTGGATATTGACACGCAGCATGTGCTCAGACTGCGCAGTGACAAAACATTCCGTGACACTGGATATTGATATGCAGCGTGTGTTCAGACTGCGCAGTGACAAAACATTCCGTGACACTGGATATTGACATGCAGCGTGTGCTCAGACTACGCAGGGACGAAACATTCCGTGACACTGGATATTGACATGCAGCGTGTGCTCAGACTACGCAGGGACGAAACATTCCGTGACACAGGATGTTGACATGCAGTGTGTGCACAGACTACAAAAACGAAACATTCCGTGATACTGGATATTGACACGCAGCATGTGCTCAGACTACGCAGGGACGAAACATTCCGTGACACTGGATATTGACATGCAGCGTGTGCTCAGACTACGCAGGGACGAAACATTCCGTGACACAGGATGTTGACATGCAGTGTGTGCACAGACTGCACAAACGAAACATTCCGTGACACTGGATATTGACATGCAGCGTGTGCTCAGACTACGCAGGGACGAAACATTCCGTGACACAGGATGTTGACATGCAGTGTGTGCACAGACTACACAAACGAAACAATCGTGACACTGGATATTGACATGCAGCGTGTGCTCAGACTACGCAGGGACGAAACATTCCGTGACACAGGATGTTGACATGCAGTGTGTGCACAGACTACGCAGGGACGAAACATTCCGTGACACTGGATGTTGACATGCAGAGTGTTCACAGACTACGCAGGAACGAAACATTACGTAATTCTGGATGTTGACATGCAAAGTGTGCACAGATTACGCAGGGACGAAACATTCCGTGACACTGGATATTGGCATGCAGCGTGTGCTCAGACTACGCAGGGACGAAACATTCCGTGACAATGGATATTGACATGCAGCGTGTGCTCAGACTACGCAGGGACGAATCATTCCGTGATACTGGATGTTGAAATGCAGAGTGTGCACAGACTAAGCAGGGACGAAATATTCCGTGACACTGGATGTTGACATGCAGGATGTGCACAGACTAAGCAGGGACGAAACATTCGGTGACACTGGATATTGACATGCAGCGTGTGTTCAGACTACGCAGGGACGAAACATTCCGTGACACTGGATATTGACATGCAGTGTGTGCACAGACTACGCAGGGACGAATCATTCCGTGACACTGGATATTGACACGCAGCATGTGCTCAGACTACGCAGTGACAAAACATTCCGTGACACTGGATATTGACATGCAGCGTGTGCTCAGACTACGCAGGGACGAAACATTCCGTGACACAGGATGTTGACATGCAGTGTGTGCACAGACTACACAAACGAAACAATCGTGACACTGGATATTGACATGCAGCGTGTGCTCAGACTACGCAGGGACGAAACATTCCGTGTCACTGGATGTTGACATGCAAAGTGTGCACATATTACGCAGGGACGAAACTTTCCGTGACACTGGATATTGACATGCAGCGTGTGCTCAGACTACGCAGGGACGAATCATTCCGTGATACTGGATGTTGAAGTGCAGAGTGTGCACAGACTGCGCAGGGACGAATCATTCCGTGATACTGGATGTTGAAATGCAGAGTGTGCACAGACTAAGCAGGGACGAAATATTACGTAATTCTGGATGTTGACATGCAGGATGTGCACAGACTAAGCAGGGACGAAACATTCGGTGACACTGGATGTTGAAATGCAAAGTATGCACAGACTACACAGGGACGAAACATTCCGTTACACTGGATGTTGACATGCAGCGAGTGCAGAGACTACGCAGGGACGAAACATTCCGTGACACTGGATGTTGACATGCAGAGTGTGTACAGACTACGCAGGGACGAAACATTCCGTGACACTGAATGTTGACATGCAGAGTGTGCACAGACTAAGCAGGGACGAAACATTCCGTGTCACTGGATGTTGGCATGCAGAGTGTGTACAGACTACGCAGGGACGAAACATTCCGTGACACTGGATGTTGACATGCAGAGTGTGTACTGACTAAGCAGGGACGAACCATTCCGTGACACTAAATGTTGACATGCAGTGTGTGCACAGACTAAGCAGGGACGAAACATTCCGAGACACTGGATGTAGTCTGAGCACACGCTGCATGTCAAAATCCAGTGTCAAGGAATGTTTCGTCCCTGCGTAGTCTGAGCACACGCTGCATGTAAACATCCAGTGTCACGGAATGTTTCGTCCCTGCGTAGTCAGTGCACACTCTGCATGTAAACATCCAGTGTCACGGAATGTTTCGTCGCTGCTTAGTCTGTGCACACTCTGCATGTCAACATCCAGTGTCACGGAATGTTTCGTCCCTGCTTAGTCTGTGCACACTCTGCATGTCAACATACAGTGTCACGGATTGTTTCGTCCCTGCGTAGTCTGTGCACACTTTGCATTTCAACATCCAGTGTCACGGAATATTTCGTCCCTGCGTAGTCTGTGCACACTTTCCATGTCAACATCCAGTGTTTCGGAATGTTTCGTCCCTGCGTAGTCTGTGAACACGCTGCATGTCAACATCCAGAGTCACGGAATGTTTCGTCCCTGCGTAGTCTGTGCACACACTGCATGTCAACAGTGTGTGCACAGACTACACAAACGAAACAATCGTGACACTGGATATTGACATGCAGAGTGTGCACAGACTACGCAGGGACGAAACATTCCGTGACACTGGATATTGACATGCAGAGTGTGCACAGACTACACAGGGACGAAACATTTCGTGACACTGGATGTTGACATGCAGAGTGTTCACAGACTACGCAGGGACGAAACATTCCGTGACACTGGATATTGACATGCAGAGTGTGCTCAGACTACGCAGGGACGAAACATTCCGTGACACTGGATGTTGACATGCAGAGTGTTCACAGACTACGCAGGGACGAAACATTCCGTGACACTGGATATTGACATGCAGAGTGTTCACAGACTACGCAGGAACGAAACATTCCGTGACACTGGATATTGACACGCAGCATGTGCTCAGACTGCGCAGTGACAAAACATTCCGTGACACTGGATATTGACATGCAGCGTGTGCTCAGACTACGCAGGGACGAATCATTCCGTGATACTGGATGTTGAAATGCAGAGTGTGCACAGACTAAGCAGGGACGAAATATTCCGTGACACTGGATATTGACATGCAGAGTGTGCTCAGACTACGCAGGAACGAAACATTCCGTGACACTGGATGTTGAAATGCAGAGTGTTCACAGACTACGCAGGGACGAAACATTCCGTGACACTGGATATTGACATGCAGAGTGTGCTCAGACTACGCAGGAACGAAACATTCCGTGACACTGGATGTTGAAATGCAGAGTGTTCACAGACTACGCAGGGACGAAACATTCCGTGACACTGGATATTGACATGCAGAGTGTGCTCAGACTACGCAAGAACGAAACATTCCGTGACACTGGATGTTGAAATGCAGAGTGTTCACAGACTACGCAGGGACGAAACATTCCGTGACACTGGATATTGACATGTAGCGTGTGCTCAGACTACGCAGGAACGAAACATTCCGTGACACTGGATGTTGAAATGCAGAGTGTTCACAGACTACGCAGGGACGAAACATTCCGTGACACTGGATATTGACATGCAGTGTGTGCACAGACTACAAAAACGAAACATTCCGTGACACTGGATATTGATATGCATCGTGTGCTCAGACTACGCAGGGACGAAACATTCCGTGACACTGGATATTGACATGCAGCGTGTGCTCAGACTACGCAGGGACGAAACATTCCGTGATACTGGATATTGACACGCAGCATGTGCTCACACTGCGCAGTGACAAAACATTCCGTGACACTGGATATTGATATGCAGCGTGTGTTCAGACTGCGCAGTGACAAAACATTCCGTGACACTGGATATTGACATGCAGCGTGTGCTCAGACTACGCAGGGACGAAACATTCCGTGACACAGGATGTTGACATGCAGTGTGTGCACAGACTACGCAGGGACGAAACATTCCGTGACACAGGATGTTGACATTCAGCGTGTGTACAGACTACACAAACGAAACAATCGTGACACTGGATATTGACATGCAGCGTGTGCTCAGACTACGCAGGGACGAAACATTCCGTGACACAGGATGTTGACATGCAGTGTGTGCACAGACTACGCAGGGACGAAACATTCCGTGACACAGGATGTTGACATGCAGTGTGTGCACAGACTACACAAACGAAACATTCCGTGACACTGGATATTGACATGCAGCGTGTGCTCAGACTAAGCAGGGACGAAACATTCCGTGACACAGGATGTTGACATGCAGTGTGTGCACAGACTACACAAACGAAACAATCGTGACACTGGATATTGACATGCAGCGTGTGCTCAGACTACGCAGGGACGAAACATTCCGTGCCACTGGATGTTGAAATGCAGAGTGTTCACAGACTACGCAGGGACGAAACATTCCGTGACACTGGATATTGACATGCAGTGTGTGCACAGACTACGCAGGGACGAATCATTCCGTGACACTGGATATTGACACGCAGCATGTGCTCAGACTACGCAGTGACAAAACATTCCGTGACACTGGATATTGACATGCAACATGTGCTCAGACTACGCAGGGACGAAACATTCCGTGACACTGGATATTGACATGCAGCGTGTGCTCAGACTACGCAGGGACGAAACATTCCGTGACACAGGATGTTGACATGCAGTGTGTGCACAGACTACACAAACGAAACAATCGTGACACTGGATATTGACATGCAGCGTGTGCTCAGACTACGCAGGGACGAAACATTCCGTGTCACTGGATGTTGACATGCAAAGTGTGCACAGATTACGCAGGGACGAAACTTTCCGTGACACTGGATATTGACATGCAGCGTGTGCTCAGACTGCGCAGGGACGAATCATTCCGTGATACTGGATGTTGAAATGCAGAGTGTGCACAGACTAAGCAGGGACGAAATATTACGTAATTCTGGATGTTGACATGCAGGATGTGCACAGACTAAGCAGGGACGAAACATTCGGTGACACTGGATGTTGAAATGCAAAGTATGCACAGACTACACAGGGACGAAACATTCCGTTACACTGGATGTTGACATGCAGCGAGTGCACAGACTACGCAGGGACGAAACATTCCGTGACACTGGATGTTGACATGCAGAGTGTGTACAGACTACGCAGGGACGAAACATTCCGTGACACTGAATGTTGACATGCAGAGTGTGCACAGACTAAGCAGGGACGAAACATTCCGTGTCACTGGATGTTGGCATGCAGAGTGTGTAAAGACTACGCAGGGACGAAACATTCCGTGACACTGGATGTTGGCATGCAGAGTGTGTACAGACTACGCAGGGACGAAACATTCCGTGACACTGGATGTTGGCATGCAGAGTGTGTACTGACTAAGCAGGGACGAACCATTCCGTGACACTAAATGTTGACATGCAGTGTGTGCACAGACTAAGCAGGGACGAAACATTCCGAGACACTGGATGTAGTCTGAGCACACGCTGCATGTCAAAATCCAGTGTCACGGAATGTTTCGTCCCTGCGTAGTCTGTGCACACGCTGCATGTAAACATCCAGTGTCACGGAATGTTTCGTCCCTGCGTAGTCAGTGCACACTCTGCATGTCAACATCCAGAGTCACGGAATGTTTCGTCGCTGCTTAGTCTGTGCACACTCTGCATGTCAACATCCAGTGTCACGGAATGTTTCGTCCCTGCTTAGTCTGTGCACACTCTGCATGTCAACATACAGTGTCACGGATTGTTTCGTCCCTGCGTAGTCTGTGCACACTTTGCATTTCAACATCCAGTGTCACGGAATATTTCGTCCCTGCGTAGTCTGTGCACACTTTGCATGTCAACATCCAGTGTTTTGGAATGTTTCGTCCCTGCGTAGTCTGTGAACACGCTGCATGTCAACATCCAGAGTCACGGAATGTTTCGTCCCTGCGTAGTCTGTGCACACTCTGCATGTCAATATCCAGTGTCACGGAATGTTTCGTCCCTGCGTAGTCTGAGCACACGCTGCATGTCAATATCCAGTGTCACGGAATGTTTCGTCCCTGCGTAGTCTGTGAACACGCTGCATGTCAACATCCAGAGTCACGGAATGTTTCGTCCCTGCGTAGTCTGTGCACACACTGCATGTCAACAGTGTGTGCACAGACTACACAAACGAAACAATCGTGACACTGGATATTGACATGCAGAGTGTGCACAGACTACGCAGGGACGAAACATTCCGTGACACTGGATATTGACATGCAGAGTGTGCACAGACTACACAGGGACGAAACATTTCGTGACACTGGATGTTGACATGCAGAGTGTTCACAGACTACGCAGGGACGAAACATTCCGTGACACTGGATATTGACATGCAGAGTGTGCTCAGACTACGCAGGGACGAAACATTCCGTGACACTGGATGTTGACATGCAGAGTGTTCACAGACTACGCAGGGACGAAACATTCCGTGACACTGGATATTGACATGCAGAGTGTTCACAGACTACGCAGGAACGAAACATTCCGTGACACTGGATATTGACACGCAGCATGTGCTCAGACTGCGCAGTGACAAAACATTCCGTGACACTGGATATTGACATGCAGCGTGTGCTCAGACTACGCAGGGACGAAACATTCCGTGACACTGGATGTTGACATGCAAATTTCGAACAGACTACGCAGAGACGAAACATTCCGTGACACCGGATGTTCACATGCAGGATGTGCACAGACTACGCAGGGACGAAACATTCCGTGACACTGGATGTTGACATGCAAAGTGTGCACAGACTACGAAGGGACGAAACATTCCGTGACACTATGTGTTGACATGCAGCGTGTGCACAGACTACGCATGGAAGAAACATTCCGTGACACTGGATGTTGACATGCAGAGTGTGTACAGGCTACGCAGGGACGAAACATTCTGTGACACTGAATTTTGTCATGCAGAGTGTGCACAGACTAAGCAGGGACGAAACATTCCGTGACACTGGATGTTGACATGCAGTGTGTGCACAGACTAAGCAGGGACGAAACATTCCGTGACACTGGATGTTGACATGCAGAGTGTGCACAGACTTCGCAGGGACGAAACATTACGTGACACTGGATGTTGACATGTAAAGTGTGCAGAGACTAAGCAGGGACGAAACATTCCGTGACACTGGATGTTGACATGCAGAGTTAGCACAGACTACGCAGGGACGAAACATTCCGTGACACTGGATGTTGACATACAGCGTGTGCACAGACTACGCAGGGACAAAACATTCCGAAAACCTGGATGTTGACATGCAAAGTGTGCACAGACTAAGCAGGGACGAAACATTCCGTGACACTGGATGTTAACATGCAAAGTGTGCACAGACTACGCAGGGACGAAACATTCCATGACACTGGATGTTGACATGCAGACTGTGCACAGACTAAGCAGGGACGAAACATTCCGTGACACTGGATGTTGACATGCAGAGTATGCACAGACTACGCAGGGACGAAACATTCCGTGACACTTGATGTTGACATGCAAGTATGCTCAGACTACGCAGACCGAAACATTCCGTGACACTGGATGTTGACATGCAAAGTGTGCACAGACTACGCAGGGACGAAACATTCCGTGACACTGTATGTTAACATGCAGAGTGTGCACAGACTAAGCAGCGACGAAACATTCCGTGACACTGGATGTTGAAATTCAGAGTGTGCACAGACTACGCAGGGACGAAACATTCCGTGACACTGGATGTTGACATTCAGCGTGTGTACAGACTACGCAGGGACGAAACATTCCGTGACACTGGATATTGACATGCAGCGTGTGTACAGACTACGCAGGGACGAAACGTTCCGTGACACTGGATGTTGACATGCAAAGTGTGCACAGACTACACAAACGAAACATTCCGTGACACTGGATATTGAAATGCAGCGTGTGTACAGACTACGCAGGGACGAAACATTCCGTGACACTGGATGTTGACATGCAGCGTGTGTACAGACTACACAAACGAAACATTCCGTGACACTGGATATTGAAATGCAGCGTGTGTACAGACTACGCGGGGACGAAACATTCCGTGACACTGGATGTTGACATGCAGCGTGTGTACAGACTACGCAGGGACGAAACATTCCGTGACACTGGATGTTGACTTACAAAGTGTGCACCGCCTAAGCAGGGACGAAACATTCCGTGACACTGGATGTTGACATGCAAAGTGTGCAGAGACTAAGCAGGGACGAAACATTCCGTGACACTGGATGTTGACATGCAGAGTGAGCACAGACTGCGCAGGGACGAAACATTCTCTGACACTGGATGTTGACATGCAGAGTGTGCACAGACTAAGCAGGGACGAAACATTCCGTGACACTGGATGTTGACATGCAAAGTGTGCACAGACTACGCAGGAACGAAACATTCCGTGACTCTGGATGTTGACATGCAGAGTGTGCACAGACTAAGCAGGGACGAAACATTCCGTGACACTGGATGTTGGCATGCAAAGTGTGCACAGACTACGCAGGGACGAAACATTCCGTGACTCTGGATGTTGACATGCAGCGTGTGCACGGACTAAGCAGGGACGAAACATTCCGTGACACTGGATGTTGACATGCAAAGTGTGCACATACTACGCAGGGACGAAACATTCCGTGACTCTGGATGTTGACATGCAGCGTGTGCACATACTACGCAGGGACGAAACATTCCGTGACACTGGATGTTGACATGCAAAGTGTGCACAGACTAAGCAGGGACGAAACATTCCGTGACACTGGATGTTGACATGCAGAGTGTACACAGACTACGCAGGGACGAAACATTCCGTGACACTGGAAGTTGACATGCAGAGTGTGTACAGACCAAGCAGGCACGAAACATTCCCTGACTCTGGATGTTTACATGCAAAGTGTGCACAGACTACGCAGGGACGAAACATTCCGTTACTCTGGATGTTGACATGCAGAGTGTGCACAGGCTAAGCAGGGACGAACCATTCCGTGACACTGGATGTTAGCGCAGTGTGCACAGACTAAGCAGGGACGAAACATTCCGTGACTCTGGATGTTGACATGCAGAGTGTGCACAGACTAAGCAGGGACAAAACATTCTGTGGCACTGGATGTTGACATGCAGAGTGTGCACAGACTAAGAAGAGACGAAACATTCCGTGACACTGGATGTTGGCAAGGAAAAGACTAATGTTTCATGAATAAACTCCTTTAAGAAAGCTGTGTGCTTACTCACAACTTATAAGATCTACGTATTTCAAATATAAAAAACGCGGGAGATACAAAGGTTGAATCAATTGGGATTAAGTGGGGATGTGACGCGCAGATGGCGATTACCCATGTTATGGACAGCTGTATTGCGCTAAGAGGTATTTGGTAGCCGTTACGGCCGTGCGAAAGGCTTACATAAATGTACTTAAGCGTTTTGCAAAGAAGGGACCCGGTTCGTTTTTAAATTGCTCTTCTAATGGTGTGTGTATGATCACTTATATTCGTCATGAACATTCTGTGTAGTATCGTCATCGTGTTGCTGGCGATTTTCAACTGTAAGTTTTTTTAATTTAATTAGTTAGTTAATTGAAACCTTTTTATTTTAGCTCGATTGCATCGAAAGCCAAAGGTTTATTGAATGTTTTCGATTTCGTTTCATCGGTAGAATCAGTAATATAATCTGCAATATTCTAAAGAACCAGTACGGGGTGTATTTGGGAAGATCTAAAGATTCCTAATTTGGGGATCGTACACGTGACCTCCATATCACTATGATACATTTGGTGCAAATAAAAACAAGATAAGTATTGATGCAAAGCATCAAAGGGCGTCGGGAATTTCAGTGTAAAAGGCACTCAATGAAGTTACATGGAACGATTTTTTTCTACTGTTAATATTAATATATTGGCCGATTATTTTAAACAAAAAAGAAAAAAATACTGGTATAACCAGCATCTATAATTTTGTGTTATAACCCCCAAATAACAATTATTTATGATGTTGTGTTATAACTCCCAAATAACCATTATCTATGACTTTGTGTTATAACCCCCAAATATTTCATAGTTCATTTTATTTACATTGGTTTCCTTTTTTTACTGGCATCCGTGTGCAGTTTTCATTAATGGAACATAACTGTGTAGGTTTTAAAAAATCTGCTTCATCTTGTAAGCGTAATTTCATAGTTTTCTCAACTTCAAGGAGAGATGATTCTGAACTTATTCTTACGTTGCTCATTTACGATAGGAGTTGAGTACTCATTGATATGAAAACACTGTAAAAGTTTGAAAACAAAATGAATGAAAACTGTAAATTGCATAAAGACGCTGCATTTCACAATACTTTGAAATTCAGTAAAAGATCAAAATAGATTTATTGCTGCAATATTCATCATTTTAAATAGGGTTCGAGTAATACTGATATAAAAACACTTAACAAGTTTGGAAAGATTCAGACGAAAGTTGTGAAATCTTTTAAACAAGTGGAAATTGTTTATTTTGTCAAATTTAATAGAAAAAAATTCTGGACTTATTGTCCCGATGTTTTTCATTTTTAATGAGGTAAAAATGCTCATTGATATGAAGACACTGTAAGTTTGGAAAGAATCTGATGAAAAATGTTGACATAATCACCTAACCAAGCAGTTTTTCACTTTTATTTTTAAATTCAAAGAGACATAATTCTGGACTTATGGTCCTATATTGCTCATATAGAGAGTTTGGGTTGGGTCCTCATTGATAAAAAAACCTGTGCAAGTTTGGGAACAATCTGATGAAAATTTTCGACTTCGAACAACGATTTCAAAATTTCTCAAATTGTAAGGAAGATAACTATGGACGTAATGGTCGGATAATGCTAAAGGGACCATACCACCTGGATAGTAATACGTGTCGCGCTTCGCGCTCTATATGTGGTTCTTAAAAAAAACTCCGAGGAGTGCTTGACTCTAGGGAAACGGGTTGCTGAGACACAGCTCCTCCTTGATAAGCGGCTGCTTCCTTTATCGCAACTCATTGTTGCAATCAATAATACGTGTCGCGCTTCGCGCTCTATATGAATAATAGATGTGTTGTTTGCATGTATTTGTTTATATAAAAACACGTGTATTTTTTATAAGATATTTAAGTGATGTAAGAAATTTTAATTAACGTTGTCACCACGCGGCATCCATTAATTTTAATAAAAATGTCCAATTGTAGTAAAATGGATTTTTAAATGTCTACATAAAATAAAGCTTTATTATATTTATTAAACTGACTGAAAAAAATTGTCAGCCGCCGAACTGTTCCGTTCGTGTCGGAACCCGGGATTGAGCCGGGGCCTTTAGATGATTGTTGCGTAAACAACTTCAGTCTAACGCTCTCCCAACTGAGCTATTCAGACTGACATCATTTATGTACTGTTATTTGGTGAAGTTGTGTATTGCGATCGTTATTATATGTCCATTAATAAACTAATACATTGTCCGTTTTCGTACCACTACGCCTTCCAATAAACTTGCTTGCGAGATAGGTCGTCAAATATCGTACTACATTGATTCTCCACTAAATAAGCAAATTAGAAAAACCACTAAATAAATATATTTTGATTATGTTTTGTTTTTATACAAAACCAGAAAGTTTCGTGTATTTGCCCAGTCCCTGTGATCTTTCCCCTGTGATCAGTTTTGGATCAGTTATTAATTAAAACAATTAGCTTTGCATTATTGGCAATAAATGTTGTAATAAATGTAATAGGCACAAATGCAGTACTTATTTACACTAATTTACACAAAAAAATCACCACTATGCAAGATATTCTTAAAACAAAAATATATACATTGATCCGTAAAATAACTTCTCCTCCCATAAGCGAAAAAAAAGCATTACATACTAGTCGCCGCTCTCCAGAGCGACGCCAATAATTATACATACAGTTATATGTACACTGCTATTTAAAGGGAAAATGAACACTGTATTCGATATAGAAATCATATTATTTAATATGATATATTCGTAACCATTGCTGGCATGTCTTAGTATCTTAAATAGTATCTTTTGTCGAACATTGAACATGATTTCGTATCTTCAGACATTTTAATTGTTTTGTATTGTATTTGGATTCCCACTGCTTAATTAAATGCACATACATGTAAACTAAACGTGAGCTTAACATATAACATTTGGAATTGCCAAAACAATCATAATTTACAGACAAAATCAAACATATAATTACATCCGGAAAACAAATTGTTAATAAAATAACATTGCGCAATATGTGGTATTTGGTATTTTATTGAAAATATAACACTGGGATACAAAGATGTAAATCAATTGAGTAGCAATCTATTAACGTGATACATTAGTTTGGGTAAATGTATGAAAACCAAGTAATATCAGTATTCATGAACGATTTGTTTTTCTGTGAAATATCGGTCCACTATTCACGTGCAGATCTGAGAATCTGGGAACTATAGGTCCAATATTGAGGTTTATATTTGGGAAACTGGGAATAACCGTTCCAATAGTGAGGTAAGTATCATGGTAACTGGGTACTATAGATCCAAATTACAGGTAAATATTAGGGAACTTGCACCTATCGATCGAATATTCAGGATTTTATTTGAGAAACTGGGAACTGTCGGTCGATTATTCATGTTTAGAGTGCGGAAACAATGAACTATCATCCGCTATTCAGGAACTTATGTTGGAAACTGGAAATGGTTGGTCCACTGTTCGATAATATATATATTTTGAACACGTCCACTATTTAGAAGTAGGTTTGAGAAACTGGGCACTGTAGGTCCACCGAGACAGCTTAATAGTACTTAACCATCGTTTGCGCATGTCTCTACTGATTATTTCACATTTCAGACGTGTCAGTCAATTAAATTCTGTAAAATTATTTATATTTGTTCGCACAGGATTTCCTTTTTATTTGTATTTACCCGTTCGTAGACAAGTTCCTTTATGGGTTTCGGATTTAGGAAAAAAAAGTAATTTGCGTCGGTCACTTTCCTTGGGGTGTGTGTTATATTCACGGATCGGCCAAAATCATCGAACACTTATATCCCATCAATAACAATTATTTTACATGAGAACAACGTCGTGCTTCCGACGCTGCCCGAAGCAAATCTTGCGGTTGCTCGTAAATGTTCGGATATCGTAGCGGACTATTTACATTGAATATATTGTCAAACACAAACTAAAAACGAGCATTATTTATCTCGTTAAATATATGAACCATACCACATCTAGCGTTGCAAGTTTTGCTATCGCTTTAAGGAACACTGATGTTTTACAATTAATCTTTATTTTTACGAAATATTCGTTGATTTTAAGTATGTATGTGGCTTTAAACATACACCTTTCATTTGCAAGACTTCTTTGACTTATTAACGTCACGTGTCCATACGGACAATCTGGCGCATGTTTATATCAACATATACTCTAGTTAATTAATTGGTACACCCATTTGTACATATAATTAAATCCGACACGATATGTTGCCGACATTAATACGATTTGTAACCCGTATAGTTTCACACGTAGCACATTTTGTTATTGACTAATACCCCACAGGGCTCAACATTAACAGTTGTCCTATTGCCCCTGGCAGGTAAAAGTTAGGTCCGGGCAAGTTATTTCATAATCTAGTTTTCCGCTCAGGCAAGTGCAAAAAAGAACAAAGAGCATTTACTTTAGACTTTAATTAGACTTTAATTGCTGAAATCATTTTGTTAAATGTGCAAAAATAAAAAAGGTTTTGTGGTGTATCTTTTTTATCTGTATTAAAATCAAAAAGGTTTACAGTTAATGTGATATTTCATGTTTTGGCAAGTGGCATTACGTTCAGGGCAAGTGGATTTTCTAAGTACTTGCCCGGTAGGGCAAGTTGGTTTTCAAGTTAATGTTGAGCCCTGCCCCCCATTATTGTTTTGTCGTAAAATCAAATCAAGGAACATTTTATCGAACAATAAAATCTCAAGGTAAAGTTACACATCAATAAAATATCTATCAAATTGTAATTATCTCCTGCGGGTTGCAAACGGATATAATAATCTACGCAACAAATAATGAACCCAGTAAATTGATGTAAACCGTTTAAAGCGAATACGCAGAAAAACGGACGTTAGCGTGTGTCAGCGATGAAATATTGTGACAAATTCTTAATGGAAGTAGACAAAGTACATTTTAACAGTTACTTTCAAAATCCCAGTTCCTTCATTGCTGTCACCATATTAAAGTTTGGTTAATAATATCGCAACTGTAAATGACCGCCGTTTTTTAATATGACAATTAACGGACAGACGTGGCTTAATTAAATTCAAATAAGTGTTTAGCGATTCAGAAAGCTTAGCATAAACTGTCAAACGGACAGTTCCCAAAGGGAAGAAGGGGGCATAGGGAGTGGGGGGATAGATATATTAACCGTATAAACAACTTACATATTAAGTGATAGACATTCCTATACTTGTTCAATAAAATTAAACACTCACAAGGGTTAAGTTATTATTGAACTCTTCAAAGTATGCCACTAAAACAAAATTATTAAATCCACACCGTTTTAAAACTCTATTCAGAAAATCTTACCAAAAGGTTTCCATGTCAAGCTTTAAATTTCACTGCCCATGTTTAGATATTTTCCATTTCTGTTTCAGATTCAGGTGCAGTCGTGGACAGCGACGCACAGGAAGCAAAATCGATACTGCTGTCAGCGCTAGGGTAAGTATTATTGGACCGCTGGAGAGCAACGTCGTATTCCGAAGCCCCCGAAGTCAATCTCGTGCTCGCTCGTAAATGTTCGGATATCGTAACCGGACATTAACATGGACATATTGTGACAATCAAAATAAAACCGAGCATTTTGTATTGCTTTTAATCTTATTTACCAGACCACATATAGCGTTGAAATTTGTGCTATTGCTGTGAATAAATTGATTTCGTATGTGTTAACTTTATTTTTCGAAAGATTGTACGAAATATTCGTTGATTTTGAGTGTTCATTGGCTTTTAAGTTATGAAGAAATTGGCGTCGAATATGAGTATGTAAGGACTAAGTGCTAGTTTTATTTCTGATAAGCATCACTGTACAATTACTAACATTCGTCGGCATAAAATTTCGTAGTTTCTCAAAACATGACTTTGTCGTGCGCACGTTATTTCGTGGCATTCAAATTAAGGAAAAACTTAGGAGTTTGCTAATTCACGTTAAATTCGTGGATCGATCAAGCCACGAAATCAACAAACAATACTGTCGACACAATAATGTGTATAAATAATTAAGATTTTACAGTAGTTATTTATACAATACGTTCTTATACCGATTGGGCGATGATCAAAATGCATGTCATACAGATAGTGGTAATGTTTCTATTACATATTTTACCTGCAGATCACTTAAAGACTGCCGAAATGATGACGGTCGCTATGGCAGATAACCAGGGTGGGACAAGTATCGCGGGGATCAAACCGGACGTAGAGGCGGGGAGGCGTGGTCGACGACGATGGCGATGACGCGGACCTCTACACTGCGATAAGCGTCCTAACAAAGGCTGTCGGCGACATTGACCAAGGGAAGACGTCAGTGCGTCTGAATAGCAAACCTGAAGTCACTAGCAGCTTGACGCAGCTCACGAACAACCAAGAGATTCCCGCGAACGTTGCTGCGAGCATAGACTCGGCTTTAGGCAGCTCGAAGGATAAAATTCCCGACAGCGTGGAAGACCTTATTAAGTCGACATCCAGTAAGACTACTTCGTACACCAACCAAGACGACCAAAGCGATGTTGCGCGCGCCTACAACTCGGCGACCGGCAAAACGAACAAAGAGTTTCCGGCGAACTTCGCAGACTTCTTCAAGTCTTTCCCGAGCACTAACGTAAAGTCCTGCAATGACGTAAATTTATACAATGACATCAAAGTCACTTCCAACACTGACGACGGGTCGAACGTCGACATCGCAAAAATAATGCAAGATGCATTTGCAAACGCTGGAGATAACAAACAGGGTAAATGGCAAAAGTTGTCGAACGGAAATTACTTCAAAGCAGATACCCCGTCGGTTCAAAACTATCATGACGTCAAAGTTTCTTCCAGCAGTTCAAACCCCGATGGATCCAATATTGACGTCAATAACATCATTAAAAACGCGATCGGAAACGCTGGAAACACAGGAAATGCACAGAGCTGGAAAAATAAATTAAAAGGAAATACGCCATCGGTTCAAAACTACAATTACGTTCAAGTTGCAACCGGTGACTCTGACGGATCAAACGTTGACGTCAGCAAGTCATACAAGACGCAATTGGAAACGCAGGCGGACCACAACCATGGCAAAATTCATACAAAGCTGACACATCATCGGTCCAAAATTACCGTGACTTCAAAGTTTCTAACATTAATTCAAACACTGGTTCTGGCGGTTCAAATGTTGACGTTAACAAAGAAATTCAAGACGCTCTTGCAAGCGCACGCGGTGCGCAAAAGAACACATGGCAAAGCTTTCCTTCTGGAAATTCGGTTAAATTAGATACCCCATCGGTTCAAAACTACAATGACGTTTAAGTTTCAACAGGTGACTCCGACGGATCAAACGTTGACGTCAGCAAAGTCATAAAAGACGCCATTGGAAACGCAGGCGGACCACAACCATGGCAAAATTCATACAAAGCTGACACACCATCGGTCCAAAATTTCCGTGACGTCAAAGTTTCTAAAATAAATTCAAACACTGGTTCTGGTGACTCAAATATTGACGTAAATAAAGTATTTAAAGACGTTCGTGCAAGCGCAGGCAGCGCGCAAAAGGCATGGCAAAACATTCCTTCCGAAATTCGGTAAAAGAAGATAACACATCGGTACAAACGTACAACAACGGTTCAAATGTTGACGTAAACAAGGTAATTAAAGAAACTCTTGCGAGCGCAGGCAGCGCGCAAAAGAACACAAGGCAAAGCTCTCCTTCTGGAAATTCGGTAAAAGTAGATAACCCATCGGTACAAACCTACAACGACAACAAATATTCTAAGCCGATCGCAAACACAAAGTCCGACCACTCGAACACAGACGTTGAAAAACTCATCCAGGACGCCTTCGGTAAAATCGAAAACGATCAACAGAGCTCATGGCCAAACCTCTCAAACGTGAAGTAATATCAAAATAATAATAAACCGAATGGTCAGGTCAGCTCCACTTCTGATCGAAAAACCTAAACAAACACCAAAACAGAACCTAAGCAGGTTAAATCATGGCGCGGTAGCTACACACGCGCCCCAAATTTCGGCTCCCTGCTCGTCTTGGGGCCGAAATAACCCCGGTCAGTGTCTCTTACGGGGAAAGTTATGCAAAGTCGGTAGTGGACCGGAGTGCTGCGGATCAGACAATGCCTATGGTTCCAAAGTACCCTTGTGCTGCACGCTGATAGCTTCCAGTTCCGGTCGAAGCGATTTTGGCCTATGTCAACCCAAGAATCCCGGCATAACGTGCGTCAGACGATAAACGCTGACGTGTTTGGTCGATCTCTTTATACAATGTTAATAAGGCATGAAATGACAACATGTTGCATTGAATAAACATTAACATCGTACGTGATATCGGTATACCCTATGGCGTGTCGTGTAATAACGATATTGGGTTGTTTGCCTTTAGCCTGGGGCGTAGCCTCAAGGCCATAGTAATGATAAAAATTGCTGAGCCTATCCGAAATGGCTGGCTGCCAAAACCCAAATTCCCCAAACTCCGCTTTACCACTTAATTCATGCACAATAAAAGTAGTTCTTCGCAGATCTCAATAACCCGCCTTGTAAATACAGAACATCACTATATAACATGACAGTGTCATAAAAAATGTAAACAAATATATTATTAAATCAAAACTGCTTAGCATTGGCTACGACCGTTTTATTGTTTACATATTCATGAGATAATAAGTTTATCACTTGACGGTCCAGGCCGAAACGATACGAGTGTTGACAGAGACAGTAAGACGATTTTTTTCTGAGACATTTTTTGAAGAAATTATATGTGGTATTTAAAAACATTTTTAAAAATATTGTTTTTTTATTTTGCGTTAACAATACATTCCAGAAGAAAAAGAAAACATAAACAAAAACAAATATTCACGATCATTCTTTGAAAAAGACCAAGTAAACGGATATGGTATTTCACTGCGCAGATCGGGCGCGCAAATCGAGCGCGAACAGTTCTACGTGAGACAAAGTACAAAATCTGTACACCGTTCTTTATCAGGGAAAGTGGAATATCTTTTGTATACACATTACAAAGGAAGTATGAGTGTTTCCTGATCTGTTAATTATGTAATAAAAAAAGCTATTTTAGGCTATTGAAAGTGATTTATTTGACGCCAACAATAACAGTTTTATTTCAGGTAAAGCAACATTTCTAAAAACCAAAATGAAACGGTAACTAAAGACGTGTTTTGTTTTGCGTTATGACCGCAATAACTTTAGTTCTCGACCATCCGCTCGATGAAGTTTACTAAATCCAACTGCGCAATACATTTGGAAAAGTGATTAAAATATTATCGATATTACTGAGCTTTTCTGTGAACAATGGTTGTTTGTTATTGGCGTGAACGAGATATTCTAAACATTCGTTAATAATGCATTATTGTGTTAAACGCTTGCTATTGAAACTTTATTCGCTGTGAAAAGACTAGGATAAGTAAACATTCTGATAATATCAAGAACATATTGATTGAAACAGTTTGTGGAAGTATTCAAAATTTTCCTATTTAGTACTCAATAATTTTTGCAAAATATATATGTTTAAGATTAAGATTAAATTTTGAAACAAGAAAGCCTACTTGAGTATTTTGTAATTTTAAGAACCATTTAATTATTTTTATCCCACTTTTACAGCGAATTCGGTTGATTAAAGCCTCATTGATTAAATTTCATCTATAATCAACGGCACGAAATGACGTCATCAACTGCCGAACCGGGACAACTTTTTCCCACGCACCTCGTCACCTGTATTTGCCAAGTGCATCAATAATAAAACAATCTCAAATGTTTGTCAATCTTAATGACCTTAAAACAAAGAAAAGAAGTAAAAAAAACGTGTTTGTTGTCATTTATTGTCATTAAAACCTCTAGTATTAGGTAAATTTAACACTATGTTGCAAACAGGTTCTGTTGTTGTTGCTCTTCTTTGAAGAAGTCAGTTCGAGTTGCTCCCCTTAGAAAACAATCGTCTGGACCAAGAAACCCTGTTTTAATTTACAAGCTGTACTCGAATATGTGTCCATCTGATTTTTCTTCAAGTAAGCACCCTTTCTACCTGGCAATGAGCACAAATTACACTGCATCCCAGTGGTTCTTGCGTCAACAATTGGGTGTTAACAAGCTAGGTCAGATGCTGGAGGCCATGGCAAAAGACGCCGGCTTTCTCAAGCACAAGAGAATAACGAAACACTCAGTTCGCAAATTTCTAGTCTAAAAACTTCGAAATGCAAACATTCCACCCACTGAAACCATGGCCATAACAGGGAACAAAAATGTCCAGTCCATAACCAATAATTCCAACATATCTGTTGAACAGCAGCAAAAGTGTTCAAACATTCTTGCTAAGTCCAGTAAATTTAACAATCCAACAGACTCCTCTTGTTCACCTTCATGCACCGAAACTATGGCCGCAATGCAGCCAAGACAACCACTGTCTACCGTCGATCAAGTTGATCTTGATGTTCGCCCCGCTCAGTCACATCACCAGCAAATGTCTTTCTCTAGTTCGAACAACTTTGCCTCACAATTATTTGGTGCCACTTTCCACATTCAAAATGTTAATGTATATAATTAGCTTAAATCCAAGTAATCTTTGTCATTTCGTCACGAAATAACCACATATTATAACAAAGAAGCAAATATTGTGCACCTCGTGATCGACTTGATAGTTTGATATCGAAAGTGAATTGTGTGCGGTGTTAGGCTACGTTGTAAACAAATGTAGTTCCTTGTATATAACAACTTAATGTCATATTGATATTATACAGCTTTAAGATTTGCAATTCAATATGATTAAAATTGTAATTAATAACGCTCGACTCTTTGTTCCAGAACGATATTCTGATTAAAAAAATGATTATTTGATCAGCGGTTATTTTTGGAACGCGGAGTAATACACTGACCTTGGTTACACTACATTCATTATCAAAGTACGACAAACACTCATGAAAACTTATTTTGTTTAAATAAAAAAAGTTTACTGAATAAAAAGTGGGATAAATAAAATAATAGGTTAGTGTTGATTATAGATCAGGTTTATCATGCTCGGCACGAAAACGAAAAAGCACTCTCCAAGGCTCGTGCTTTTTGTTTTCTAAGCCTCGCATGATAAACCTGACCAATTATCAACACTAACCTATTATTCTCTATATCTTATGAAGTCAATATGGATCATGTGACCCCAAATGACTTCTAAACCAATGTTAAGAGGAATACTACAGAATGTTACATACCAATATGAATCGTCGGGGACTTGTGATTTCAGGTGAAATCACAAGTCACCAATGTGTCATAGTTTCAAAATATGTATTAAATACATAATGTACCTACAGGTATGTAATACCTGCAATGATAATCAGTGGAGATATACAATTAAAAAAAGATCTTTATAATTATATAACAAACGAGTTCCATATTATCAGTTTGAAGCATTAATCCAACTATCAATTGTTGTAAGAAAATGCATACTTATTTGTTTGGAATGAAAGTTGTTAATTTTTATCATTCACGTCACATGTATACCTTCGATACTCTTTTCACTTAAACAAAACTTTAGAATGTCCGGTGAACGAATGTACAATCAGTAAATTTGATAAACGCAACTGTTGTACCATTGTAAGCGGCGGGTCAAAAAAATGAACTTACGTTTATTGTTTGCACATGCATGCATTGGCACCACAAAAAGAATGGTAGATATTAGCTTAATACGCAAACAATCTGCAAATATAAATCCAGCGTTTTATTTTTTGGCAGTTTTATTTGTTTAATTCATTTTTGTAAGCTCGCAATCAGATCGCAACTATCTTATTCAGGCGAGAGATCAACAGTGTAATACTATAAGAAACACATTGCTAAGTATATATGCCACGAATCTTTATGTAAGAGGGCGAATACACATTTGACCTGGCTGGTCGCTATACTTCCGCGCCATGTGACACCATTGTGGGTAGAATTATAGCACATTAGCATAACATATACACATACCAATGTATGACACGCAACGGCATGTAACAAGGTGCAAGGTAAATATAAAGAAGTTAAAAGGTCAAGTTTAAGATTAAAAGTCAAGATCCTCAAGTAAGAAAATGAATCTAGAGACGCTGCCATTGCTTGACCATATTTCTTGTTAAGATTGTTATAGCAGCGATATCAGTCTAATACATTCATTCATGCGTTTGAGTTGATTTGTGGATACGTTTCATTGTTTTATTATGCTTTTGTATGTATTTCTATAAACACAATGCCTAATACATTGGCTCAATAGAAGGACCGATATCCTATGCTGACGTATACTGTTGTGTATGTTCTAATTACATGCCGTAAATATTTCATTTTGATAGGCGAAAAAAGAGTTGGTTGGCTTTGCAATGTGTCGTATCATGGTTTAACATTACATCATTATGTGATCGTAATACATTGATATACAATGGCCTATTCGTCTGTTGATGATAAATGTTACTTTGAATATAAATAAGATATGCTCGCTGCCTCGCGTAAGTGATAAATTTACTTGTGGAAAATACTTACCCATAAAGTATTCAACATTTTGTGGACATTTTACAATGCCCAAACAATTTTCAAATGAGACACCATATTTACCCCCAATTCTTTAGTTTACTAGAGTAATTATGCGTATTATTTATTTTTCGGAAGGTCACGACGACCTAGAATAAAGGCTTTATGTGAAACAAAACGGCTGCAAGCAACACATATAAGGGCGGTAAGAGGAATAACAAAGACAACTGTCCTCTCATATATATTTCATTTGTTTGTAATTTTCATATGCTTAACGGTATAATAAAGATACAAAGTGCAAATTAATTGCAATGTGTATTACTACTTATCACAGACAAGTGCCTGTTTATATAGAAATAAACGAATCTTATTAGAAGTCTTTTCTAACAAGTAAACACGCAGTTGAAAACGGTCACTTGTGTTCAGTCTTGTAATGATCTACATGCTGATATATATGAACACAAAACGTAGTATTTACGTTGTCAATATTTATGATAATATGAGTGTAAACGCATTCATTTATCGCGCAAGCGACTGCTACATCTTAACCATGGGTGTCTGTATATGGTAGTAACAGAAAAATGTCTTAAACATTTATAACTGATGTATTGTTTTCAAAAATATACAGCAACAGGACAATGATGTTTGGAAATAGATCTAGGCCCATGTGCAGTATTTCACGTTTACATTTCAGTGCAACGGTCATATTGAAGCATACATTAGCAAATTCATAATCATACAATTGGTATTTCCTGTGTTCAATGCTTTCCATACACAACAATTGGTATTTCCTGTTGTCAATGTTTTTAAAATACAGTTCAAAACCAAGAGTTGCATGTTTTATTGAAGATACTGCTTTCATAATGTATGTAATAACCATTTAAATGAAATTTTATGAAGAATGTGTTTTATCTTTTTCACACAACATGCAGTAAATATTTAGATTACCGGTATTATGAATGTCTAAACTGTAAAAACCCTTCATCAAAAATCATTGTGGTCATTTAATTTGATAAAAAGGTTTAACATGCAAATTAAATGTATGTTTTATAAATAAATTGAATATGTGAACGTTTGCTCTTGCTTGTTCGAGCTATTTTGTCATGTGATGCTTATCTATGTTTCTAAAAGTTTGAATATATTTAACAACTCCAATGTAACGACCATATTCCATTATGCATGCGTACGCAATGTTTCCCGAGCTATTGTAATTATCCATTGGTGTTTTTGATGTTTTATTGCCATGTACATCATGCACAATACAGTTCGTTTCAGCGACCTTATAGTGTTTGCGTTTTCATGTTCCAATTAAGCGCTTTTAACAAGTCAATCCTATAGCCAAAACGGTTATTGTTTGCTAAGCATATCGTTTTCGATTTGTATTGAATAAATACATGTAATTATATACTAACACCCTCAGACAATCACAACACGGTATTCTTAACTTATGTATTTCTGTCTATGAGTATGAAACTATGGAAAAATCGTATTGCTTATACGACACAATGACGGGGCATTACATATACCATACCACAACATGTCGGTAGTTCAGATTCATATTTCAAATTGAGAAAATCACATGGCTGACGTTTATTTTTCGAATCGCTTTCGCATCCCCCACGTCCTGGTTAATCAGATATTAATATAAGTTTACCCGCGGTTCGTCAGTCTGTCCGTGGGAACAAAATATGGATTCTGCGATGACTCAATTAGTACTTTTAAGATTTTTTTTTCAGTTCCTGCAATGACTTACAAGTACTGCTAGGTCGACACAACCTGAGGAAATCCTCTTCTTATTCCGACAAGCGTAACCAAGTAGGGGACTGCTGTTTTGTCCGTGGCATTGCTCTTTATTTTGCCCTTTATTTAAAATCACAAATCAAAGCTTCTGCGCAAATCTGTTACATTTTGTTTGATTTTCTTAATGATGTCAATCAAATAATAATTAACTTGTTCTGTTCATGGCGCACAATATCAGAGCATTGTGTGTGTTTTTTATGTTTTCCATTACAAATGCAAACGCGCATGCATACTGTTCCATTACGACGACAATGCACCCGTGTTGGTCGATACACTGAGAGAGCTCCTTGTTCCATTACGACGACAATGCACCCGTGGTGGTCGATACACTGAGAGAGCTTCTTGTTCCATGAACATTGGGAGCAGTTCATTGAAAATCACCAATTACCACTTTGTTCGGACTATTGCCATGCTATTTGGTTAATATGATATATTTAACATGTTTAGTACTTTGTTTTCTTTATAGTTTGATTGTTATTTCAATTTGTAACAAATAAAGGTCAAAATATGTTTACGATTCAGATTGATTACAGAGCTAAAATAAAGCACACATGTTTAACAAATCATGTAGATGTATCTGGCTACAACCATGGGAATGGTAACTGAAGACCAACATCCATCATACATGTTTTGCCATCATACGCAATGGTACACGAACAATTGAAAGGGAATTATAGTATTACGCGCGTTTCTATTAAAATCATGAATAAAACATTGGCATAAAAGGAAACCGGACAGTGTTTTCTGGGAAATCTATTGTTTGTTACCTGTGAAATATTTGGTCTCAAATGACTGGCGTAAAAACTTTAGTTCGATGGACAAGAGTGGTGCTTGTTTGTGAAGCATATTGCGCCTGATTGAACCCGTTGACTGTTGACGGTATTTGTCACATTCAACAAGCGCACGATATTTCCAAGAAAATGTTCCCTTATATTGATGATTTTCTGAAAGTAACCTAAAGCGTTTATTAATCACACTAAAATAGGTCATGCCGAATGGAGTTTTATTTTTTTACATTAATATGTATCAGTAGGGAGCAATAATTTCAAGAACTGTCAAATCGTTTGTGGGACACTTATTTTCGTTGATGTCGTCGGTTTAACAATCCACGCAATTAAAACTAACACATTCAGAAATTACAGGCGCAAATTCCTAAAAGATATATAAAATAAGAATGTACATGTCCGAAACCAAATTTGGGTTTTTGAAAAAAAAACACGAAACTTCATAACGACGATTTTAGAGTTCCAACACTTTGCATGATCTGAACTAAGAGTTATTTCAAAAGTAATGTGTATAACACATCGCATTTCAATCATTTTTGCTTCTGCTATCCTGTGTAGTTAATTGATACACTGAACACGTATTGGATTGCATCGGTCCTTCTAGTTGGCGATTAATTTAAGACGCATTTATAATCGATGGCGTTTTTACAACGGTTAACTTCTCTTTTTCAACTTATCATATATGCCATGTGCCTTTCCATTGTGTTTAACCCAGAAGTGGTGTTTAATAATTTGCGTGTAATTTGTAATATTTATTCTTTCAATTGTGTACGATCCCTTTCAATGGACAAATGCTTTCAATTGACCGTCCCAAGGTTGTTACCACAGCTTTACAACTCATTTAATGTGTAATGTGATATTGTATGTGTTGTCTTCTATTTGCATGTGGCATAAATAAAAGACAAGCGTTTAAGGATTTCTTTCCGGATAATAGTTTTTGTTTCTTTTTTCCTTCTCAATTATTATAATTATTGGGCCCGTATTTACCAACTATTATTAGATGCTAAAAAGTAGTATTCTCGAAACTATTTTGTTCTAAAAATATAACACAGACAAAATGACACAAACCTTATATACATCGAACTACACAATTCTTCATTTAGAAAAAAACTTTTTTTCCAAATAACGAATTTAAAGCATCTATATATTAAAACGCTGAACGTATTTTCTTGGTCAAAAGTCCCTTCAAGATAACACTTGTTCCGAGCTATCATTAAGGAACATGACCGACTCAGATTAATATTACTAGAAGAGTCAATCGGTTTCAGATGTTCCAATGGATAGTTTAAGCCTATTCAATTTAAGCTATCGAGTCCATTTGATTAAAAGAGCCATTACTTGTTATCTTTATTGGAGATCTAATGCACGCATCCACAGTTGGTATTGAACCCTTGACCTACCGGTCGATAGCGGACATAATTTCCACAACGCCACGTCGACCTCATGTTATCCTTATTCTCATGCTGTCTAGCTCGCTGGATAGTAAATAAACGATGCTAGTGAGGACAAGTTCACACTGAATTCCATTAAGCTACATGTATATTAATAATGTTCTTGTTTATTGCATGAATTATAATATTATTGTATTGCAGATTTATTAATTTTGCTTTAATTAATTCCGAGAATCAAGCCGATGTTATAATACTAACTTATCTGCTTCGCATTCACGAAAAGAAACGACGCGGAACTGTTGACGTCATTGTGTCAGATTTTACAGGTAAAGGTCAGGTCTTGCTAATGTTTCATTTCATGTTTGTTCCGAGAGGTATTTAATGAACAAGTAACAACAACAAACGTTATCAATTTTATACGTATATATGTTTCGCTACATAAAATAAAGCACATTGACAACATTGATTTAAACGTCTACGTATATTTTTAATTAAAATAGTCTCATCTCCAACAACTTTAGATCTGTTTAAAAAATAGGAATAAAATAACTACATGTATACTTCCATGTCCTTATAACATATAGTGTATAGGCTTTTGCAAAAAGGTCGACACGCATACTTTCAGGTATACACATAACCGTTACTGTAAAATCAGTATTATTTGTGGGACATTAATTTGTGTTGATTTTGAGGAGTGACCGTTCCACGAATTAAACACAAACATATCGGAAAATGAATGATGCAAATTTCGCATTTTTTTCCAAAATTAGATATCACGAGTGAACGTGTCCACGAAAACGTCATTGTTTAAAATCAACGACATTTCATTCTGACGAATATAAATAATTTTACGGTAATGTTCATGTTAAAATCTTTGTACGTGGATCACGCATGCTCCATAAATATTGTATAAAAATTATGTGTTACAGTGTTTTTGTACAAAACTAATCCGATAAAATAACGTAAATCTCAATTGAAACATACAATCACTTGTGCATTGAACAGGTTGGACTGACTGCTAACGAGCATCAAATTTAGACGACACGTTTGGTTTACCATACGAGCAAATACGTACGATGCAATCAATACATGCAAGAAAAACAGTATTGTTATATGTTAGAAATAATTAGAGATAGAGATATTGCAAACTTCATTTTGACTGTTATTAAGCATATCATATTAGAGGAACAAAGGGGATTCTTCTTTTTTAGTTTAAAAAAAAATATTGTACAACTATATTGTTAAAAACAACAACACATATTATAAGTTGTTCTCCACTTTAACGACAACGCAAACTATTTAGACGAACTATAACCTCGATAACAAAAGCTATGACTCTAAAAACATTTGAAAACGCGTCGCATAACTATGAACATTCACACGATTAACAACAACATTAACATAAATACAAAAACCAACAACACGAAGACCAACACAAAAGAAACAAAATGAACAACAACACAATTAGAAACAACAATATAACGACAACACTAGCAACAACACACAAGAAAAACAACATCAAAAATAAACACATCACCTACTTTTTATTCTTCCACTGCTTCTTTAACTTCTACCATCACCACCATCACAAAAACCAGCACCACCTCCACCATCACCACCACCGTCACCACCACCATCACCACCACCTTCACAACAACCATCACCACCCCCACCATCACCACCACCATCACCACCATCTCCACCACCAAAATCACTACAACAACTACCATTATCACCACCCTCACTACCGCTATCACTAGCACTATCAAACACACCATCACTATCGTCATAAATACCACAATCATCAACACAATCACCACGACTAGCATCATCGTATTAAGACATTTAAAAAAAAAAAACACAAACACCACCACTTTCAACACACCACCGGTAGCAACACATACAAACACCGCATTACACAGTAAAACACATCTATGAAGCAAAGGGAACAACGACAACATTATCAACAACAACACTATAACAACATATTGGGCTTCAACACAAAGAAAATCAACAGCAACAAGAAAAATGACAACACCTACTTCTTATACTACAACTACTTCCTTCATTACCTCCACCACCACCGTCACCGCCACAATCATTACCACCACCACCACCACCAATACTGTCACCACCACCAACATAACCACCGACACCATCTCCAACACCACCATCAACACACTACCACCATTACTACTATCACCATCACCACCGCTACCACAGTCACCATCCCAATCACTACTTCCACCACCACAACCATAACCACCACCACAATCACTACTACAATAAACACCATCATCACTACCAGCACCACCATCACTACAACCGTCACCACCATCAACAGCACCATCACCACTATCATCATCCGTTCCTCCATCACCATCAACATTTATAGCAATACCTCCACTACCACCACCATAGTATTTAAACAATTAACAACAAAAAAGAAAATCAACAACACCAACAAAGACACCACCACTATCACCACAGACAACAACAGCTACTTTTACTAACAATACAAAGAGAGGAAGACAAAAAAGAAGAAATGGGAGAGGAAGAACAAGAAGAACTCGAAAAACATGGAGGAAAATAATGCAAGTGTATTAATGATAGAACTTATAATATATTACAAGAACATTGAAATCATCAAAAATAGTAAACAAGTTAAACAAACATAAACCTGATTTATTCAATCTACTTACGGCTATTTGCGCAGAAGGAAATCGTGGGTTATATGTACCAAGGAATTACTATAAGTGTATGAGATATATATCCTAAACTTGTTCCTGTCTCTGATTAGTCGAAATGAGAAAGCTGCAGAATATGTATCACACAAATAACTTATTTTGTCAATCATAAAAATATACTCGGAGAAAACCATTTGAGTCTGTCTTTGGGAAAACCTTGCTTATGCATGTGCGTTAAGTGTCGGTACATATTAGCCTGTACAATACGTACACATGCAGTGACGGAAGGCGTATTTTTATTCCAGAAATTAATAATTAAGTGCTCTAAAATCAGCTATTCTAATTGCGGGGAGAATAACAATGTCCCTTTCTTCATGATAATGCTAAAGATAAAAAAAATCGAAATTAGTATATTCTTCATAGGACATTTGTGAATAAAGATTAAACGATATCATTTTAGTTTTCAAACAAGTGAGCTGCAAATTGGAACACCATCGTCTCATTCTTGTTGTCGTTATCTTTTCGGTGTTCAAATCCTCCAAACATAGCGCAGCTCTGCCTTTCCGGATCGAACTGGCCGGTAACGCATGGTGGTGCGGTCTGACTTGTACAGATGGTAGCGCATGCGATGATACTTTGAATATTGGAGACTTTACCAATTCGAGGAATCGTCATTGTTATGAACTTGACAGGCTTGAAGACTTTAACATACAAAATACCGTTGATAATACAAACATAATAAAATATATATTTGGCATGTTTCGTAATTGTCTTGCTTTATGTACAGTATTATACAAACTGAACCAAGTGTACATGAGTGAAGTTTTGAATATCATTGTCAGTTGCTGTCGACACTTAATTTTTAACATAAGTACATGATTTAGATGTTATTATGGTTTATCCTGCCTCTGTTGCAAACATTGACCTAATAAAGCAAGGTCGGATAAACTAGTCGATCTCGGGCAGTACCTCACGTGACCGCGATCTAACCGTAAGTATGTATTCCTACGCGCCGATTAACATGTTCTAATATTTGAACTTTGACATTTATTGGGACGCATCATGAATGGTATCGCTATATTATATATCATCCTTTTTTTCTTCTTTAAAACATATTACCAAACCAGCTTTCCGTATTTAGCATTTTCATTTACTTGATTATGCAATTTATGAAGTATATAGTGTGACGTTATTTCTCAGATGAAACATACTATCTAGTTTCTCTCAGGATTTTAGGGACAACAATTTTGACGTGGTGGTTAAAACTGTATTTTTTTTATTTTATTTTTAAAGCATCGAACGAATCATAAACGTGTTTCGGATTGTGTGTTTGTCATTTTTAAAAGTTAACTTCGATAGGAATAAAATGATTCGCAACGACATGATTACGATTTCGTAAATCGGGTTTTGGGTCAGAGTGGTTAGCATATAATACAAACGCCAGCAAAAAATAGCGTGGTTTTAAATACATTTCGATAATAGGGATGGAAAAACAGAAAATGGATTTCGACAAAGGCATGGAATAACAGAATATTGATGTGAATATCGTTGTAAATTTATTGTTATAAGCAATGGATTAAAGTTGTCATTAAGGTAAATTAAATATAGTTTTTTTTTGCGGCTGCATTTTTTACCAAGAAAAATATCACATTCTCGATTCGTTTTTTTATTTCTTCTCATATTTTCAAAAGGAAAGTATTAAAAGGAACAGTCTAAAGTGGAACCATTTTTTACGTGACACAATCGGTAGTTATTCTGTCCCCCTACATGTTGTGTACATGTAGGAGGCCCGATAAGAATCATTATATTGTTATGTCAATTAATCGTGTGTCTTTGATAAAATGTGTCAACGGAATGAAGCAGGATACATCGAATACATGGTTGGTGCCGAGATGGAGAAAGTTTATCCGGTTCGGCCCGAAAAAGAAAAATAGGGCTCGCTAAAGCTCGCCCTATTTTCTTTTTCTAAGCCTCACCGGATAAACTTTCTCCATCTCAGCACCAACCATATATTCTCTATTCGTCCGGGTGACCCAGGGCTTTTTCTTTACTAAGTATTAACTTACGTGGTTTCCTGGGGGAGACGTATCCCTTTATTTGGAGATTGCAGAGTTTCAGGGGTTCTTGTTGTGGGCTTCCTTGAATCCGTATATATCTGTACGGCCCCTTGTCAGCGGGTCTCCATGTGGCTATGCTAGATCTGTTCATAATTTCCTGTGCTTGGTATAGCTCTTGCGTCATTCCCAATTGGATTGATATAGGCGCTTAAATGGATTAAAATGTTTGATTTTACTTGACGTTTGTTGAAGTATTGAATACACGTAATGCAGCCATATTCATGCTTCAAGTCGATAATCACGTATGACATATCTAAGTGTAAAATTTTGTTAAGATATCGGAAAAAGCGAATTATTCGGAGAAAAAAAACTTGTCAAAATAACATCGAAACCAAACACGTTTCATTTTTTAGTCTAAATCTCTCGATATGGATTTCGTTCTGTAACATCCAAATTTCCAATACATTACTTAGATGCCAGATGCATATCAAAATTATATAATTTGAACAAAAAAACACAGAAGAATTTCCAGTTATCTTGACTTTGCTAGCGAAGACCCCAATGAACAGACGGTGTTTTGTTATTCAGGTGAAATCTTACAGAATACTCGTTTTAACTTGGTTAAGCCAAGATGAATTCTGGCCTTCCTTTACTCCATTACGTTGTTGCTGAGGAAAGAATGGTTCTCAGTAAGGTAAAGTCGTAAAAACTGTTACTTAAATCTCAGCGCGAGATGCAACGCTCTCGAACAAAATTATTTTACCGACCCTATATATTAGTTACACGGCTTCTTACTGGCCCCGTACTGTGTGATACCCGTACCGGCAGGGAGAGCAAAGTAATATTTGCGAGACGTTAGCTCGAGCCGAATTTAAGTTTACTCCTCCGTATTAAACTGAGTCAGTAAAAAGCCGTGAAAATAATTTATCTTACCGTGTAAGATTCTTTCATGACATACTAACAGGTAAAGGGTAAGCTATTTTGTATTTTTGTTTTCTTCTATATTTGAATTTATCGCTACTCACCTGATATGAAAATATACGACTCCAATATGGAAACATACTGAATCAGCATTCGCATTGGCTTAGCCAATGAAAAACGAGTATTCTGTACACGTTAAGATACCATGTTTGACGGTGTCATTATTAAGCCAAATCGTGTTAATTTCGATCTTAATTGTTTTAAAATATAAATTTAAAGTACAAATTATAATAATACAAATCAGATTTTAAATGCAATTAATAGGAATGACAAACACGTGCAGTAAACGCAATTTCACACAAGACAGTTCACCTGATAGATAAAAGAGTATGAACATTTCAATCATAAAGCTGAAAAACACTCGAGTAGCACACGGTATCGCTAAGTGAACTTGGAAACTTGTTTTTCCCAATAGGTTAGCGACTATTTGTCTCATTAGATAGATGTACGCGTATTTATTTAATGTTCAGAATCGATTTTTGTTATAGTATAGCAGTTTGATGTAGTTGTGGTTTAAGTCGCACACATTGCTTACGTTTGTCTGCATGCAATCGAATAGCGTCGACTTTCACGTCATGTTGAAATAATTGAAATTCGACCATGATGTGGTTCGAAAAGCATGACGCGGTCTGAAATAAAAACATAGTTTAAAATGGCTTTTTCATCAACATCCTCCTTCATCCATTTCATACACCTATTCTTTTGAAAATCAATACATTCACCAACCCTTCTATTCTGTTACTTATGCCAATTAATGAATTAATTCTTAAACAGATGCATACATTAATAAATCGATCTATCGGTCTATCCGTTAGTAATCCATCCGTACATATTTTTCCTTTCCTTACAATATGTGTTTCTCTCTCATATATTCAATAGTCAATGCGTCTCCACCATACATCAATACATTTATCCATCCATCCATTTATCCACCCATTCATTTTATCATCCATCCCTCCATCCATCCATCAATTCATCCATCAATCCCTCAATCTATCCAGTCTACCATCCATTTATCCAACAATCTATTAGTCCATCCCCAACATCCACCAGTTCAAAAATACTGAAGTGAGTTCATCTTTCGATCTCATGCAGCCATGAATCCACACATTTTCAAGAAAGCTTTTTCTTAAATCCGCCGTGTCATACTTACCAGATGTGGAGAAAATATTTGCGCAACACTTGAAGAGCTGACTGGCGTTATGCTCCAAAGACTTATCCAGTTGTTGTCAACTTTGCACTTGATCGCCTTCTCGCTTCATGCACCGGACGTTTCGTAGACGTCAACTCTTGTCACATGAACTTTGTTGTCGAACATAACCTAGCATGAGAGATAAACACAATAATTAACTTGAGTATATACATGTTTATACATGTACACATATATCATAAACAGATTTACGTTTGATGACTAACGCAATTTTTAGTTCTGAGCGTTATCTGACAACTAATTTAGAGAGGCAGTTTTGCAAGTCAGTCTGCTTTAGCTACGCTAGGAACAATAACTGCAAGTCAGTCTGCTGTTAACTACGCTAGGACCGATAACCACTGCCTGTTTATACTTCACCACTGGTACACTGCAGCAGACAGCCTTTATGTAAACAATAGGTTTAAGAGCTTGTGCGATATTGGCCAGTCTGGTGTATATAACAGCTTGTGCGACGACATATTGGCTGCTTTCAGGGAAAACGGGGCTTAATGCTGCATTAAAAGTCTGTCATGTGGGCAAAATTGTTGCTCAATAATTTAAAGAAATAGATAAAGTATTAGATACACATAACACAACATGTACATGATTATAGGCTTGTTGTTCTTTGGCAAGGCAATCACAAATTTAAAGATGTTTGCCAGTGCAGCAACCAATTGTGAAAAAAAGAGACATATTGTTGTTATTTTGTCTAAGTTCGATAACATAAATATGAGGATAAATAATGCACACACATCTCGACCTGTGCTTTAAGACACACTCTTTATAGATTTGAATGGGTTGTGATCATCTCAAAATTGTGATATAAAAAGCTATAAAATAATTTTGAAAACTGAGTTGCGTCTAAGATTATGCAATAGCGAACAACTTCAGTGCCTTCAGCGCTTTGATATAAACATTTGTAGGATAACAATATCGTTTCTGGGTACCTCCACATATTGCAAATTTAGAGCCGACTGCGGCTGCCAGACTGCTCCGTCATTCACACCTTTGATGTTTGATGCCTCATATCTGAAATAGTTGTTTGATAAACAAAGTTCATTGTATAAAATATAAGACAACTGTCCATTAGTATACAAAACATTATACGTATATACATATTACAATGTCAGTCATGTGACTAGCATGTTTACTATGTAGACAACAGACACATTCATGAATAATAAAACTATTTTAATTACGCAACAAAAAAAATGGTTTTCTTATACTTGAAATATGTCAATGTAAAAGATATACAAACTATATGAATTTTAGCAAGAGGTTTATTATTTATACTTCGAACAAGTCTGATTAAATTCAAACGCTTTATTGAAGGCCCTTACTCTTTGAACTTAGGAGAATAAATCATGCTGTTGGCAAGGTTAAGTTTTGTAACGTTAATGTACTTTTGTATACTTTGGGATTATTTCTGGGCAAAGTGTAAGATTCGGTGCGCCTTCAAACCGACTGTAACACCCAATGTTTTACATGGATCGTGCCCAGGCACAGACCCCTGCCTTTGTCATTCGTATGTTTAATGTTGTGTTGCATTTTTCCTTAAATAAACTACTAAATGATGCAACCAGGTTTTTCATTCCAAGGCTCTGATGACATTATAAATTGTGTAAGTTCATTATTCGATCCGAGTTAACAATAAGGCTAGGACGGTAATCATAATGTTTTTTAGGAGAATCTAAACTTAACTTTCAGACACATTTTTGTTCGTGGAGTCGATTGTTTTCTGCTTACAACATGATGTAATTTTATACATAGTGGTATAATCACAACTTTAAAACATTTTAATGTAAATTACATCAGCAAAAAAAGCCGGAGACTTATGGTATTTCGTATATTTAGAAGTTTCCTTAAGGACTTCATTAATCCGGCCATGACGGTCTAGTTCTATGTTATCTCTATATATATGGATAATGAAGTATTCCAAAGAGAACATTGAAAGTAAAAATGATTGTACAAACGGCAGAGCTCGTCTTTTTCGGTAGAGGAATCGTAGCCGTTCATTAGCTTTCATAATTACAGTTAACCATTGATGTTCTTCGATAATAGAAATATAGTTTTGCGATGAAGAAAATAAAATTGACGAACCAAGACAAGTTGCGTTGAAACTGAAATGCGATTCGCTAAATAGTCAAGGGAACTTATTATTATTATCAACCAACTAACCAAAGACAGCCCATTATTCGGATGCGGTTTTCGTTCTGGTAATATGTTTCCTGACAATTATATGGAAGAATCATCAGTGTAAAAGAATAATATGTTTTTAACGACTGTCTTGACATTCAAGTGACGTACATATATTATATAATGCAGAGGACTAATGATAAAACCATCCAAAACACCCGCAAAATGTGCATTACTTACCCTAAAACATTAACTAAATGTTGTTTGTGATATCAATATGATCAGTACCGTTTAATATAAATTTTACTAATTCAATCTTTGATCATATAAAATATATTATTTACTGTATAAACATTTTTTTTAAGAAGTTTTGTCATAAATGTAAAACTACAGAAAAATGTAATACCCTGAAAGTTCCGATGACACATCGTCTACAATTGAAGCCCATTGCTGCCATGATTGATTATCTGAAAAATAAAATAATGCACACGATATAAATATATCAAGAAATGTCATTTAATGCTGTTTGAGTGTTTGGATAAATGAGCCGCGTTCTTGAAAACCTGGGCTTAATCTAATTACGTAAAGTGTCGCCCACGATTAGCCTGTGCAGTCCTAATTCATTAAAAAAGTCGTTTCTTAGAAAAATCCAGTTCAGTCGGAAAGTGACGTCTCTGATTAGCCTGTGTGAACTGCACTGGCTAATCTAAAATAACACTTGGAGCACATGCTTTAAGCTCAATTTTCCTAGAACAAGGCCAAAACTCAAAACTGGTATAAACACATATTGAACAGTGAATAATTGATCCTTACCCTACACCTCAAACCTAAAGGCCCAGTGTCAGAATAAATAATTGCCACGTGTATACGTGCATGTAATGTAATCATACTAAATATTAGAAAACACACGATTGTGGACAAGATGGCCAATCCACGAACACAACTATTGAACATTATTTTTAAATTTAAAAATGAAACAATTTAATATGCAAAACAAAAGGAGAAATCATCAATCGTGTCGGTCGTGAGAACGTCTTGTTCAGACGATTACATGATACAATTATTACTATGCGACCAAATTGTCACTATTTTTGATAATGTTGATATCGCTGTTTCCTGTCTATGATTTTCTTTTTATACCATATCCCAGTATAACCCCCTCCCCCGACTGTGTGCACGTTGTGCATTCAGAAATAAACCCGACTAGTGTATACGATACACATATTGTATTATGTTTTTATCTAACTTAGTTCAAATGGAACACTAATGCAGCATGCGATGATAGTAATTAGAGACCGACTCTGTGGCTACTCACCTCGCTCTCCGCGTGATGAAATAGCGTCTACTTGCAGCGGGTGATTAGATACTGCGAACTCCAAATGATACCAATTCGCAAAGCATGATGAATTCTGAAATAAAACTTTAAACTTTGGCATTTTGAAATACACATAACAGTACAACACATACAACCATCTTTCCATGTATGCATCCATCCGCATAAAACATATATTAATCAACCCTACTACATTCTATACGTCTTAAGGGAAGTTATATAGACTTTCAGGGAATATGTATGCGTCATCAGAAGAACTGTACTTTGAAAATCATGAGGCGCCGATAAACCAAATCATGTAAAAATAGGCATTTTAAAATATTTTCCTCTGCGTTTACCCGTGCAATATTTAGTCATGATAGGTCATTTTCGGCTCTGATACTATTGTAAAGTATCCCGGGGTACGGAACAAATACTTAAAGGTATCCCGGAGTATGACCGTTTGTCTTCAAGCATATTTTCCGTTACCCGGTTAAATTGGAGTACACTTAAAGGTACACGGGATACTTTTAAGTAGTTACTTAGCCGACATCGACTAAATATGCAAGGAATCTATTTCATCGATCGATTCAACTCACGCGCTCATACGCGGTATCCTAAAAGAAACTTACCACAACGTGTGAGACCATTTGTCTACCATTAGTTATGTTGTCTGGATTGTTTCTCCATATAGGATCATAGGATAATGTGTAAATATCAGAGCATTTTATGGTCTTCACACTGCCGGCCCCGGACTCGAAGTAAATGTCAAACTGCGTCGGCGATACCGTACCTGGGAACCATACCTATCGAGAGAAATACACATTAGTTTTCTATGTTGATTTACAGTAACGCACATGTGGTGCATACATACAGAATATACTCGAAATAATTGTACGCATGGCAACAACAATGTGTGAAGAAATTGCAAAATATTAAGGTATTAATGGGAACGGTTCACATAATGTGTTTAAATTCATTAAATGAACATACGAATATATACTTATTGAATATCATAAATATTTATAATAGCAACACAAAAACGTGAATAAACAATATTGCTTTACCAGGATTTGGACATTGAACGAAGTGTGTAGTAGTCTACCATCACACAATTCGTTTGATGATTTTTAATTGTTCAGCGTATTTCAAGCGCTATATAGACGAACGACCTATCTATGCATAGCGACACAAACACTTTAATATTTTACCGATTTAAATCGATTGTTATTAGGTCAATTTGTTATCCATAAATTAACTGAAACCTTTAAAATAGTTTTCAGTTAGCAGTTTTCGCTTGTTTGAATATAACGTTTGACTTCGTGTTGAATCTTTGATGAAAATCCATGATTTATGATTTTTGACGATGATGATTGTATGATTATATGATTCCATCTGTTTCATTCTTTTGACACTTTTCATTTGGTCAATATGTTAACAAGTCCTTTAAATAGCATATATTATAGGTACAACGTACTTCAACAAAATGAAGATTTTCGGCCATCCACACGTTTGTGTCGTTAGCACCTTTTATATTTGTTGAAAGCCATCTGCAATATATGCCATTGTAGAAAAAAACAGTCACTTGTTTATATAGTGATTATAATACGAGGGTAACATAGAAAAATGATACTTTTTTATACCACATTTATATAGCGCCCTTTTCATACTCGGGATGTGCGTTCAAGCGCGCTTTTACATTTTGTCACTGGGTCATAAGTCTTCCGTAAACATCTTGGTGCAGTATGCAGCCACGGCACATTGGCTTATTTCCCTCACAGGTACCCATTTATACACCTGGGTGGAGAGGAGCAGATGTGGGACACATTTTTTGCTCAAGGAAATTCCAGTGGTCAAGGCGGGAATCGAACCCGGGACCTCTCGATCCCTAAGCCAGCGTCCTACTATTAGACCACTGTTCCCACAAATACCCTGTGAGATTACGTGTTGTCTTTGAAAAAATACAGAATGGGGTATACTAATTAAACCTATCAAATGTTTAAGTAAATTGTATTCTAACAGAAATTGCAGTTAAGTGTAATACCCTGTATTTTCCGATGTTGCTTTCAAAACAGATGAAACCCACTGTGATTCACTTCTTGTTTCTGAAACTGAAAAAAACGTCTAAACAAATTGATAATTGTTATTAAGGAAAAACTGCGACGATTTTTTTTCGAGTTTGTTTGTTAAACCCAAACATACTCCTATTAAAGACATGACACAACTTTTAATCAGTCCTTTTCTGGTTTTTCCTGGGGGGAATTAAGGGTTTACCCTCCGGTCGTCGAATCTGTCTTTAAAGCTCTCTGTCCGTCAGTCCGACGTCTGCAATTTCATTTGATGTCTTAAAAGTACTGACGAAACTTGGATGAAATTAAATGCACTAATAGCTAGCAATATGAAGAATATGCACAAACCCTTATGTCACATTCGTCAAAAGAACTGATTAAGGTTTCCCAAATAGAACAACTCTTAAAACTGGAATAACTTTATTGTAAACATCATGAAACTTGTCAATCACACTCAGCTATAATTGTCCCGTATTTATGTCTGTCTATTTATTCCTCTGGTCACCCATCCGTCTGTCTGTCCGTCGGCCAAAAAAACTGACATAATTAGAGAAGTACATATCAAAAAGCTGGATATTGCTATCTCTCAGCAAATACTGATGATTATTGTACCAGACACGATGCACGTATAAAGGACAATATGTCCTTTTTAGAGTTTTAAAGCCGGCTAACTGTTACAAGAAATATATTTTGTTTATATATTAATAGCTCAACAACTGCATAGAATATTATAATTACACTTGGAATTTACGTGTAACGCTTCATTTATGCAGATGTGATATGCCATTTAACAGGTTAACATCATAATAATTACAAGAAGTTATCAATTGTCTCGAAATTTACATGAGGAATACTAATGGAACTTAGTATTTGCATAAATATCAATGTGACAGTTATGTGCACAATATGTTTCATCATAGGCCACTCGTCATTATTTAATGAAAAGAGACGAATCTATGATACATGTATGATATATGGATATTTGGTTTATTAAGAAAACTTGTAAGTGTATATTTAAAGGGCAATGTGAACGTTATGCACATTTGTTATTTAGTTTGACGTTTGGCCTGACCGGTAGCAGACTGTTACAATGTGGCAATACTGTCATAGCCTTGTGTTTTACTCGTGTAATCATATAAAAATAAATCTTTATTATGCTGAATGAGTGTATAACCTTCTTCTATTATGTAAAAGTCTCCCAGGTCTAATGTCCAATTAGCCGAAGCCGTCGCTGATATTGAGCACGTTGACGGAAATCCATCCACGGCAAGCGCAGGGGTAATTCCAACAGCTGTGTCCGTTTGAGAAGCGTTCTTTCCAAGTGCCACATTCAAAACTGCAGATACAATAAATCCTGCAAACTTGTGAACGCAAGTATATGTTTTTATACACCGCGTACATGTAGGTTTGAGATATATTAAGTCTTGGCTGGTGACTTTGGGTAAGTGATATCAGACTATAAGTGTCCAATATGCTGTAAGACATGATATATAGATAATAGATGGCTGTGACTTTTTATATCATGTGATATCAGACGAGCATGTTATGCTATAGGAAATGTCGAGGTTTGCCGAGCCTTATTGCGCGTATAATGGACGACTTAAAGATATGTTTACAAAAGTGTGAATGGAAAACGCTCAACAAAAACAGAAACTATGCAATCAAACGGATTCTAAATTCGCATTACCAGTGAAATTTTTAACTTGTGAGTTTTTGGTCGACTTTTTATACCATGGAATTTCGAATTACTGACGATTACTCTTCAGAAATGTGAGTTGAATTTTTGTCGCGTTTGAGATGACGGTTTGCATTGAATTTTAAGAAACGAACGAAAAATTAAATACAATTATCTTATTATTTTATAACACAATTATTGCGTTTTGTAGCAATAACAAATATGTTTCATGGCGTATTCTCAAGCTATGCCGTACATGTAGATGTATTGTGAAAGTTGTTGGAATTTAATGGCATCTTCGTAAACAAAATTATGTAGTACAATTATATATGGTCCTATGTTTCAAACGCAACAAACATGCAAGCTAAAAAATGAATGAAAATTGTATTGTCTAGCAGATTATTGTGTGAATTTTAAGGCAATATTTTTAAATAATGCATTGAAAGATCAACGTTATTATGTACAATCAACTCTTGGATGGCGAATGGTTAAATCGTATTCATGAGGTCGACTCGACGTAGTGGATATGGTACCCGCGCAGCGAACGAGATGTCACGGTTCGCCCCACTGTGAGGGCGTTCTTAAGATATACCCAAAAGACACGAAGTACTGGTGTAAAACCAAAAACAAACGAACTCGAGAATGTTTAAATAAGCCTTTGGTTTTCGATGCAATCGAGCTTGAATAAATAGGTTTAAACTAAACAAAATTGTATAAACTCAATTGGGTGTTTCTTTATTTAACAAGGATGTATCCTAATTATTTCAGGTACTATTTCGAGTATGTTTTTTGTCAGAACTGTTGATGGTCATCTCTATTTTATTATTCCATTTTAAACTAATATCCAAGATCGATTTTGTGTTTACTTTGTAACGACATTCCTACAAAAATAGTTCCTCGTAGGCCTGACTTACGAATGATAAAACATAGCAGATAAGCATGATAATCGCAAATGTGGGCCCGGCAAACTTATTTAACCGGTAAGGGACAAAATAATTATGGAAATGGGTGGAGTTAATAAGTTTTATCGGTCAGGGGTATAACAATTGTTTCTTTTTTTTTTAAATTGGGTCAATATCAGCAAAGTTATTGTGCATGCACTCGTGGAATAATTCAAAACGTGATTAACTACATATCCTTTTTATTTTCCTTTTTACTTATAACTATATATTCCGATACACTTCTGTAACTTTATACATTATATATCAAAGTATACTAAATAGTAGGCTCAAAAGTTATATCACATTTTAAAATAATTGTCTGTATAAATACTTTTTTTGTTTTAAACCCCACGCGCACAAAACTATTTTGATTTTGGCAATTACTTTTTCAACCTTTAAGAGACAAGTGGCAGGATTCTTCAGGTGGGGATTTTGAAGACAAAAAGGGCATTATATTTAAGCTTATGAGATTATTTACATACTTATATTTTTCTAAATTATAAAACATTTATCAAATACTTTGCCACGTGTGCTACATTATATTACGCTCCAAATTAGTTAAATGAAAATAGATGGTAAAAAAACAACAAAAAAGCCTTAAAATGTGTCACGTTTGTTTCCAAAATTTGGTCATTTGTGGACCCTCTTAAGTCCTTAAGGTCATTGGGGGAGGTTGAAACATTATCGCAGCACGTCTTATTCCCTGACGACTCAAACATTTGAATTGTATTATCAGTTATTTAAATTCAGCAATGTATAGCATGTTACCTCATTAGTTACATCTGTATATTATTTAATGAAAAAAGAGCAATGGATTTTACTGGAAAATACTCCTGTTTGTGGAATTACATGAATAGTAATTAACTGTTCTCATACGTTTAGAAGATTTGTCATTTACCAGTTAATACCTAGACAAACGCATGCACGGAAAAGACACTAGATATTAAAACAATTCATATTTAATGCAATATGCCTTTTGTACAGTGTATATAAGATATGCTGGAAGATTGGTTAACTTAAAAAATAAATTGAGTATATCTAAGCATGTGTATATTGTGGAAAATATTAATTTATAAAATCGCAATTGCCTTTTAATTAGAGATAGCAAACAACGCACATTTACTTACTTGTATTTGCAGAAACAAACTCTACATCCCCATGTGTTACTAACAAAATGCCTATCACTATAAAGCATGTTCCTACACGCTGCACGTCCATTATGATCGTTTGGTTGCTAGTCCGTTATCTTCTCCTCTCGTCGTCCCTCTGATGCTCCCGAATGAAACACACTAAGAGAATAGCGATCTGTATACACCTTTTCTGAAAAAAGGCAAATACCCGTGAACTCATGTTAATAATGATTGGTTAGTATGAGTGTTTTGTTTGGAAACTCTGGTACGTCAATGCATAACATTTATTATTTAAAGAGAAAACACAAAGGGCCTTTATTCCCTCGATATTATATAACACCTCGTGTGTCGTAAAGGCTGTAACTATATTGATGATAACAATGCCTTCGACACATGTTAACCCGAGACCGTCGGGAATATTTAATGTAACATATGTCTCCCGTGACCGACGGGACGTGAAATAAGAGAATAATGCAAGTAAGGTCTGCTTCCAACGAGAGAGGACCATCCGCAAATTGGGTCATTAAGCACATTCCAGCCTTGGCAAAGCCTGATAAAGTACACATTTTCATTATGATTTTTGGAATATATCACTTTCACCGATCCAATTGTAAAACATGATATCAAATCCTAAACAATAATGCAAGTGGGGCATCCACATTACATAGAAACATACACAGTGATGTCCGGATGTTTGTTTAATAGCAAAGACATTGACGTTTAACTTTAATGTAGTGTTTGTCGAGTTTAATTGAAGTGTTATTACCAACGTTTTATTAAAAATTATTGTTGGGAAAGTTTGATAGGATATGGCATTTTGCAAAGCAGATTATTTCAGATAGCGCAATGAGAAATGGTATTTAGCTATTTTGTATTAGCTGCAATACTTGTTTTGAGTAATGCATGGTCGTATTAAGACTTAAATAGCTTGATCTTTCAATTTCGAGGAAATCAACTTCTTCACTACCTTCACTACCTATGAAATTATATTTTGCAGAAATATAAACAGCATTTTCAAAAACGAAACTAATATTGTTATATGTGATTTCTGTATCAGTCCGGAATTTGTTATATACGAATATTATTCCGCCATGAGCATTGAGCTAACATTATTATGGAACTTCGGTTGTAAATGAGTCGCAAAAACAGCTGGCATTTGACAAATCCCAACATTTAACATTTAGCAAAAAGCAAAAGTCAATCAGCCTCATGAATGATACATTCGCATGTCATATACTCTTACGACTTTGCTTATTATTGGTATTGTAATAAGCGGATGACATGTTAACGCGAAAGAACTTAAGAGAACTGTGCACAGTTGTTTTGTCCCATCTTTAAAATTTTAAACGTTTCCGTTTGTCCCAAATTTTATTGTGAATTGTTGTTATAAATAGATACGACCCACATACTTTGTCATGCTGTGTTATATGTACTGACTGCATATTGAACGCATATTGTCAGTCAATATAGACTCTTTTTTTCAAAAGGCGGACATTGGTTCTAACATGATGAATATCATAATTATGATACATATGATAATCATTGGTAAATGTCAACGTGGTCTTTGGTTCGCAATGCCAGGTTTTTTTTCCAAACGGTCGTGACGAACAACTTCAAAGAGAACTTCAAGCTACGGGAGATACAGCGTCTGGACATTACCATACAATGCAAATTAGGTTGATTGCTTCTAAAGCCTAAGGCTTATTAAGACACTCAAGACACTCAACTTTTCTTATGAAACTTAGTGCAGCTGACCTTAGTGATGATATCTTGAGATGGTTTAACTTTAAAAAAAAATTCTGATAGACAGCAGCTTGTTGATATCTCAGGCACCTATTCATCAACTGCTGGTATTTCTTGTGGGGTTCCACAAGGGTCAATGCCAGGTCCTCTTCTGTTTTTGATATATATAAATGACATGTCAGCTGTGGAAAAAACAAGTTATTATTATATGCAGATGATTCAGGAATTTGAGTTTCAGGTAAATGTAAGTCTGTCATTGAACATGCCCTTCAAGAAAATTTGAGTCTTGTTAGTCAATGGCTAGTTGATAATAAATTATAACTACTTTTAGGTAAGACTGAGTCAATCTTATTTGGGTATAAACATAGATTTAGTTCAAATTCATCCCTTGATATTACTTGCAATGGTACTGTGATTAGTCCAACTTCTTCGGTCAAATATCTTGGAGCTACCACAGATTAATCTCTGTCTTTTGATACTATGGCTCGGTCTGTTTTGCAGTAGGCGAATGCCCGGTTGAAAAACTTGTATCGTAAACAGGACTTCCTTACCCAACATACTCCTTATTATGTACTTGATTCAATGTCACTTTGATTATTGCTGTTCAATATGGTACCCCGGTTTAACTCAATTGCTTAAACACAAGCTACAGGTTACTCAAAATAAGCTAATAAGGTTTGTTCTTAATCTTGACGCCAGGTCACATGTTGGTCCACAACACTTCCGCTCTCTCAATTATCCCTTGCCATGTTTTCAAGGTCAAAAATGGTTTAGCTCCAGATTATATGGAAGAGTCGTTTATCTCCCTGGATTCTGTTCATTCATATAAGACAAGGTCATGTAGTAGGAGTGATTTTGCATTCCAAAGGTCAAAGGTTTTGGTTCCAAGTCCTTCTGCTCTCTTAGTTGCTCCTTGTGGAAAAGCCTACCAGCTGACATGTCCGGTATTAGAAGGTTACCTTCATTTAAAATAGCAGTTAAGAAGTACCTGATGGACAGTTTATAATTTTCTCATTTTTATATCATTATTATCTATGTATTATTATTGTTTCGGTAAACGAATATTTTAATCAAGTCATCTTGATCTAGCCATTTGATGATTTTCAAATAATTGCTGAAGTTGTGATATTGTTTTTATCAGCTTTCCTTTAGTTGATATTAAATGAGTGTTTATAAGCTTTTAAGGGCATTGCGTAAGGTGTACGTTTGTTTCTTAATTCCAAGTATTTTCTAGCTTTTTTGAAATCCATAAATATATTTATATATTTCTTTATAGTCTATTACCTACTTTGAATGCAATATGCCAAATATAAATTTGTACTGTGATAATAAAATTAGGCATTTATCTGTGATATCATTCCATTTAACAATGTGTACTAATATGAACTTTATTATAAGGTAAATGTTTTAAGAGCTACTTTTTGTTAGTAAAAAGCTCTCTTTGTCATGCCACTAGCACAAAGGACCACACTGGAAATAAGAGTCGCTCTTTTTGTGTTATCGTTGGTGTTGGTGTCATGTCATGGTTGAACGTAACGTCAATCGGCGATCGCATTGCATTGTCTTACATCCGCCTATCCTTTTATCGATGATTAATGTTTCTTTGAATATAAATCGGATATGATCGCCGTTTCGCGCAAGTGATTAATTTACAAGTCGTAACGCATGGAAAATGCTTTTGTTTCCTGTAAAATATTTAACATTTTGTGGAATTTATTACAATTACCTAAACAATTTTTCAATGCGACACTACATTTACGCCAATTCTATTGAATTAACTAGCGTTATTATGCGTGCCATTTATTTCGCGGAAGGCCATGACGACATACTATTTATTTGTTATCATAGAAAACAACACATATGATGGCCTTGTGGCGAAACAAGAAGACAACTGTCTTCTCAGAAAAATAAATTTGTTTGTGGTTTTCATAAGCTCAAAAACTATCATAAAGATCCAAAGTGCTAATGTATTGCCATGTCAAATACAACGTTATCACATACACGTGCCTGTTAATAGAGAAATGAACGAGTCATATTATAAGTTTTGCCTTACAAATGAACAGCATTGAAATACGGTCACTAGGTGCTGATTAGATGTAAACAAACAAAAATATTTACGTTGTAATTTACTATGATAATAAGTGTTAACGCTTTCATATATCGCGCAAGCGACTGCTACATCGTATCAATAAGTGTGTGTGTGCATACGAAGTTAACAGGAAATGTCTTTAAAAGTTATAACTGATGTATTTGTTTTGACAATATGCAGCAACAGGACACAGATGTTTGGAAATATATATTTTCAAACACTCGACCACAGGTCCATGTGCCGTATTTCAATTTACAGTTTAAGTGCAACGGTCAAAATGAAGCATTCATTAGCATAATTCATAATCACACGATTGCAATTCCTGTTTTCAATGTTTTTTATATACAACGATTGGTATTTTTTGTGTTCAATAATTGTAATATACAACGATTGGTATTTCTTGTTTTTAATGTTTTTAATATACAACGATTGGTATTTCTTGTTTTCAATGTTTCTTAATATACAACGATTGGTATTTCTTATTTTCATTTTTTTTGTATACAACGATTTGTTTTTCCTGTTTTCAATGTTTTTACAGTTAAAAACGAAAAGCTGCATGTTTTAGTGAAGATATTGCTTCTATAACGTGTTTAATAGCAATTTAACTGATATAAAATGGAATTTTATAAAGAATGAGTTTTATAATGTACACCAAAAAAGCTGTAAATATTTAGATAAGTACGGAAATTAACAACACTTTCTAACAAATCTTGGTGGAAATTCTACTTTGTAAATAGGTATTACATGTGTATCAACTTTATGCGTTTATGTGTTATAAGTTGAATTATTATTTTAGCATTGGCTTCAGATTTTGTGTCTCTGTTGTGCTTATCTTTGTTTCTAATCGTTTAAATGTATTGAACGCACATTCGTAACGACCATATTCATTTATGCATGTGTACGCATTTTGTGTTTGTGTTGGTTTTATCGCCATGGACGTCATGCATATTATATTTCGTTTCATAGACCTTCTTGTGTTTACCTGATCATGTTCTAATTTAGCGCCTTAAACAAGTTAATCCTATAGGCAACAAAGGTGTTTGTTTGCTGAGCACATTGTTTAAATTGTGTATTGAACAAACACATGCAATTATCTACTGTCTGAAAATGTCATACAATTAAACAATAACACTACGTTATTCTTGATTTGTATTGCTTACCCGGAACAATGACGGGGCATTACACATTTTATACAAAAACATGTCGGTAGGAGATATGCATTAATCAAATAAGGAAAAACACATGCTTGACGTCTGTTATCCAAAATCTTGTCCCTTCTGCTGCCACCCCCACCGGGTTTATCGGAGAGGACTATAGGTTTACCAGCGGTTCCTCAGCCTGTCCGTCGGAAAAATATATGGATATTGTGATAACTCAAAAAGTACTTAAGAAGGGTTGATGAAACTGTATATTGATACAGTTGCATATTGGGAATAAGCACGTTGTTTCAATTATTTTGTCAGATAAAACAGGTTTTTTTCTAAAAAGAAGGGATGTAGTTGACACTTGTTCGTAATTTCATTTAATCGTTCCTCAAAAAGTTGTAACTCTGTTGCTCTTATCTTCTTCCTACCATTGGGTAATTAAATGGTAATGAAATTGAATGCGTTTTAATTCCCTTTTATTAGTATTAATTTTGAGTTAAAATGCTATGGGGTTACATTTGTATTTAAACTTTATGTATCATGGATATTGATGGGCCAAGTGAGGCTGAGCGCTGTAAGACCGGTTAAACCACCAATGCTTTGCATTGACCGTTCCAATGCGATGATGTCCGCGTTATTTAAAAGAATGTATGTTCTTCTATGTTCTTCTATGTATGTTGTTCCGTTACGTACTTTTTTAGCCATTGGTCACTTGCCTTAAACAAAGGACCAACTGGTTGTGTATAATGAGAATACAATACTGCTGCAGCAGCTGGAGTTTCACTTCTTTATATTGTTATGGCCACAGAAATACAATAAATAACTCTTAATAAAGGCAATAGGTTTAAACTTATATACAGATATATATTAAAAATTAAGTCTGGTATCAGCTTAGCTTCACAAAGTATAAAAGCAATGTTAATGAAACTCGATGATTGAGGGCCAATTAGTGAAAATGCACGTAATTTCAATAGTTTTGGGCAGTTCAAAATTGTCGCTGCTCCTATTACAAAAATCAGTGAAAACTTAATTTGGATCATGCGAGCACTTTTTGAAAACTGTGGAAATCCTCTTCTGATTACGCCAACATTAATCTTATATGGGGCTGCTGTTTTGTCTGTGCCAATGATCTTGATGTTTCCCTTTATTTAACAAATAAAAACTTATGCGCAAATGTGTTGCATTTTTTATTAATTTCCTATATGATGTAAATCAAATAGTAATACAATTTAAATGTTATGTTCATAGCGAACAATACCAGGACCTTGTGATTGCTTTTTTTTTTCTTTTAACAACTCAAACGTGCATGATTACTGTTCCCTCACGACGACAATGCACCCTTGGTGGTCGATATACTGTCTGAGGGAGCTTCTTGTTCCATAAATTGTTCATGGAACAGTTAATTGAAAATCACCAATTACCACTTTGTTCGGGCTTTAGTAATTCTATTTGGTTGATATGATATATTAAACATGTTTAGTACTTTGTTTGCCTTATAGTTTGTTTTTATTTCAATGTATAACAAATAAAGGTAAAGATATGCTTACACTTCAGATTCATTGCAGTGCTCAAATAAAGCACACTTGTTTAACAAATCATGTAGACGTATCATGCTACAACCATGGGCATAGTAACTATAGACCTACCTCCATTCTACATGGTTTGAAATCAAACACAATGGTACTCAACAATTGAAAGTGAATAATAGTATAGTTTTATGCGCATTTCTATTATAATCATTAATAACACATTGCATAACAGGAAAACGCACAGCGTTTTCTGAGAAATCGAGTGTTAGTTATCAGAAAAATATTGTGCTTATGTCCTAAATGACTGGAGTTAAAACTTCAGTTTGAGAGACAACATTGGCGTTTGTTTGATCTTATATTTTGTCTGCTTGAACCCGCTGACTGACACTGTCACAGTATTCGGCCAATTCAGCAATAACACTACATTTCAAAGAAAATGTGCGCCTATGTAGATGATTTTGTGATAGTCACTTAAAGGGATCGTCAACCTGATTGACGAAAACAAAGTTATAAAATACCGTGGTTTTTAAGTATTAATTTATATTTATTAAAATATCACGACTGGTATATCCTGAGAAATAGATCATGCCCAATTAGTGTTGAAACCTTCATTACCAAAACACGCGGTTTACGTTTAAGGTCCGAATGGTATTCGCCTTTTCATTACGAGTTGTATTTTCTGAGACTAATATATATCAGTGGTGAGAAATAATTTAAAAAACAATAACATCTGTAATTCTGTATTATTCGTGGGACATTCATTTTTGTTCATTTCGTCAGGAAAGTTCACAGTACGAACACTGTACATGGTGTGAACTGAGAGGTATTTCAAAATCATGCTTCCATCTGCTATCTTTTGTAGTTCATTGATATCCTTAACACGTATTGGAATGAATCGTTACTCCTTGTTCGTGATTAAATTAAGACGCATTAATAATCGATGGCGTTTTGACAACGGCATTTGTTTGGGTCTTAACGGTTAACTTCTCGTGTGCAACTCCTCAAATATGCCATGTGCTTTTCCAGTGTGTTTAAATCAGAAATGTTGTTGAATAATTTGTGAGCACTGTCTAGTTATTATACTTTCGATTGTGTACGATCCCTTTAAAATGATTGATTCCTTAAAATTACCGTTCCAAGGCCGTAACCATAGCTTTACAACGTAAATAATTTTTAATGTGATATTGTATGTTTTGTCTTCAATTGGCATGTGGCTTAAATTAAAGACAGGCGAACAAGAATTATATTTCCTGATTATATGTTTCAAACGTCTTCACTATCTATATATATATATATATATATATATATATATATATATATATATATATTTTGCGGGAAAATAAACAGCAATCAGAGAAGCGAAGCTAGTATCAGTAAGGAATTGGTTACAGACGAATAGTATTTCGCTATGAGCATTGAGCTTACATGTGAAAATAAGCAAACGATTATAGAACTTCGGTTGTTAATGGGTCATAGAAAACAACTGGCATTTGACAGATACCAACATTCATATACTCTTACGACTGTGCTTATTCCGGGTACAGTTATACGTATGTTTATGTAGCGGAATTTAATAGAACATCTGTATTGTCCCCACTTTATATATAAACAAAAGCTTGTCACAGTAGTGCAACATCTCCGCCGAAATATGTTCGCTTGTATGACAACATTTGTTAATATAGAGAGTAGAATAATATTTGTAAATCATGGCACCTGTTACATTTCAATTGTTAAGAGTTGAAATTATGCTGTAGAGAATACAATTTATGGACATAAAACAAAAGGAGGTCATTAAAAAAGAAGATTATGAACAGTTACTGTTCTTGATCACTGTATTTTTCCTTAAACTCATCTATTCATTTTACAGTGAATACTTCAGTGTTTAAATTAAAATATTATTGTAAAATTAGATAAAGGGAGATATTAAAATTAAATAGCTAAAATATTTACTATGAAATTAAATTAAAGATCATTTAACATTATAAATACATAAAATATTAAAAAAATAATGCATAATTAAAGGGAGATGATTACAAAACTACGGCTAAAAGAGTTATGGTTCATGGTCATTGCACTTCTCCTAGTTACCATCTGTTTATATTTTAAGTTTCAAGTAAATCCTTACAGCAGTTTAAGAGTTATGCTTCGGACAAAAAATTTCTTTGAAATTATATAAAAGGGGAGATGATTAAAAAACTAAGGTAGATAGAGTTATGATTTTTAGTCACTGCACTTCTCCTTCTTGCCATCTGTTTATATTTTAAGTTTCAAGTAAATCCCTTAAGTAGATTTAGAGTTATGCTCCGGACAAAAATTTACTTTTAAATTATATAAAAGGGAAGATAATAAAAAACTAAGGTAGATATAGTAATGGTACTTGGTCACTGCACTTCTCCTAGTTGCCATCTGTTTATATTTTAAGTTTCAAGTAAATCCTTTCAGTAGATTTAGAGTTATGCTCCGGACGAAAATTTTCTATGAAATTATATAAAGGGTAAGATAATTCAAAAATTAAGGAAGATAGAGCTATGGTTCTTGGTCACTGCACTTCTCCTTGTTGCCATCTATTTATATTCTAAGTTTAAAGTAAATCCATTGCATAGATTTGGAGTTATGCTCTGAACAAAGTTTCGGACTGACGGACAGACGGACGGACGAACGAACAGACCGACAGACGGACGGACGCACAGACGGACGGAGACTATTACGATATCCCCTCCGAAAAAGAAATTCGGCGGGGATAAAAAATGTATTTCCGTTTGTCCCACGTGTTATTGTCAAATTTTGTTTATATGGATAAGCCACATATTTCGTTATGCTTTGTTATGTTTACTGACTGCATATTGAACGCGTGTTTATCTCTTAAAAGAAAAGTATATTACAATTCAATGAGGTATCACTGTTAGTACGTTTATATTTAAAGAGTGTGTACATATGTAAACTTTTACAAAATAAATGGCAACTTCTTATATTATCTAAAGTAACACGTTTATAAAAATTCGTCGAAAAATTTAACGTAATTGTTATCATATTTTCAATAATTTTAGTACATAATTCATATTATTAACCAAGGTACACATGGTTGATACGTGGGGAAAAAATACCATGAATTTACTGCGTGCTTTGTTTCAAAAGGAAGCATAATTATTTACATGAATATGTTTATATATATTGTGGATGATGGCTGAGTAGATTATTTATGTTAACTACATGTAGGCAAATAATTTAACATTAGAAAGCCATGCTTTCAGTTAGACGAAATCCTTCTTGCTCGTGCACTCACGCCACAGTTATTGGCAAAAATCTGCAACTAGAAATTTAAAAGTTAACTCGCAAAAATATACAACTCCCATCAGTATAGTTATGTATTATTTTCTTAAAACTGCCTTACAAACCATATTTTATAATTTGTCGATCGCGTTTGAACCACATATGTTATGTTATTTTGTAAGTATCTGCAAACATTTTGCACATACAGTTCGAAGTTTTGCAATTACATGTTTCAAATTCTTTATGAGATTACACAAATGAAAACACGGAATAAGAAATCCAGATAATGCCTGTCATACAACAGATTTGTTTGTACATTGAGCATCTTAGGCCATGATGTTGAGGTATTACATGTAATAAAAAGGTTAGATACTCGACATTACGGACAAAGCGATGTTAATATTGCCCCCAATAAAATACACAACGCAGAAGTTTCTGGATATTGTTGGATAAAGCAGGAATATGCCATTCATAGGTGCTTTGTTTTGTAGACGACAGCAGTCGACAAAATATGCATAATTCATTACCTTAGAATTTTCAAACGTTATTAACAACCCTATGGCGGAATGCAACGCATGAAATATTAGTTGTGAAAACCCATAATCTGCCGCGAGCTGCATTTATATAATCAACTAATAATCTCGATTGAATTTCGCATAACCATGTGACACAAAATGCAAGAACGCCATTTATCTAGTCGCCATTAAATACTGCTGACGCAGACGTTTAAATTAGTTTACAATCATTTAGGACACCTTTTACTTATTAATTTGACAGTCGGTTTAGTTTGACAATAATTTTTACAACCCAAACACTAACGCTCGCATTACTTTGATATAATTATGCAACATCACGGCTTAAGTGAATGTGTCCAAGCACACAATTATAATGCTCATTTTTTGACTAGGCGTTATGTTTTACATAGACTTTATAAAGCTTATTAAGTGTGTGTATTTAAAATCAATGGCATTCATAAGTTACAAAATGTGAATCCGCCGATGGTATGTCTATTCAACTAATGTATAATTTATGATATTATAACATATTGAACATAAAAAATGAAGATCATGCGTACAGACAATACGTTCATCATCGATCAATATATGTTGTGGATATTTGCGTATTTTGCATTAAGTGTAGGGTAATATATTGAACGGAAAATAAATGCAAAAGGTTTGACATTACACAACAAAGCGACTTATACGTGTTAAGCAAATAACGTTGTGTTTTGCAAATAACGTTGAGTTATACAAATAACACCTAACAGCTTCAATTCATTTTGTGATCAAGACGGATGCTGTAACGGCAGGTCCATATGATTCATTTTTATTTCAATTTGTAAACGCAGCAGACGATACTGTATTGACATAAAAGCGGAACGACCTCAAATAAAATACGCATGCCTGCATTACAATAGGAACGCTCACATTATATGATTAATAAAATATGAGTTGTATCCATGGGATTTAAACAACATTACCGCACGGCGAATTCTGTAGCTCTATAAACGTTAATTAAAATCGTAATGCTTGCGCTACATAAAGAGAAACTACAAACATTCTCTATCATAACGGTGTAGCGTAAAATCTGCATGACCCGTAAAAACACAGGTTCCGGTTCCGGTCTTGTAAATTGCGCGCTTCGGTCCGTAAACAATGAAATCCGTTAAAAGTGCGCGTCTTATTTTCATATTTTGTTTTAAATTGATTTTGGAAATTAATTGGGGTAAATATAAAAACAAGACATATCTTTAAAACAAAGTTATTCGGCGTTTATTTTGGTCGGCGATGACGAGCAATCAATGCTATAGCTATGGGATCAACATAGAGAAAGCATTTCTGCGCAGGTCTTAGTTGCATCACACCCAAATCAATCATGGTGAGTTCCGCCTGATTTATTGGCTTATTTCGCTTTATAAGATATAATTAAGCAGATATTAAAAATAAAGCATACCCTAGTATGTGGCTTTGGAATGTGGGTGGTGTATGTGGAGCATGAGGGTAGGCTATGTGGGTGAGGCATGAGGAAATGGTATGTGGGTTGTGTATGAGGGTATTAGGGTGGAGTATGTGGTTGGAGCATGAGAATGTGTGATGTTGGTGAATCATAAGGGAAGGGTTTGTGGGTGGTTTATGAGGGTATGTGGATGCAGTATGTGGGTAGGGTATGTGGGTGGACATGGGGATGAGTGATGTGGCTGAAGCATGAGCGATTGGCGTGTGGGTGTAGTAAGCGGGTGATTTGGTGGAACATGAGGGTAGAGTATGTGGGTTGATCATGACTGAAGGTTATAAGGGTGGATTATGTGGCTAGGGCATGTGGGTGGGGTATGTCGCTAGTGAATTTTGGTGGAATATGTGACTAGGGTATGTGGTTGGTGTATGTGGTTAGGGTATGTGGTTGGAGTATGTGGCTAGGGTATGGGGATTGAGCATGAGGGTATGGTATGTGGTTGGTGTATGTAACTAGGGTATGTGGATGAACTATGAGGCTGTGGTATGTGGGTGGAGTATGTGGCTAGTGTATGTGGATGGGGTATGTGGCTCGGATATGTGGGTGGAGTATGAGGTACGGGAATGTGTGTGGTGTATGTTGCTATGTTATGTGAGTGGAGTATGAGGCTGGGGTATTTGGGTGGAGCATTTGACTAGGGTATGTGGGTGGTGTATGTAGCTAGGGTATGTGGTTGGAGTATGAGGCTGTGGTATGTGGGTGGATATTTTTGTGCTAGGGTATGTGGGTAGAGTATGAGGCTGGGGTATGTGGAAGGAGTATGTTGCTAGGGTATGTGGGTGATGTTTGTGGCTATGGTATGTGGACTGAGCATGAGGGTAGGGTTTGCGGTGGAGCATGAGGGTAGATTATGAGGGTGGATTGTGTGGGGAGGGTATATCGGTGGAGTAAGTAGCTAACTTGTGTGGCTGGAGAATGATGGTATGTAAATGGGTGGAGTATGTGACTATTGTATGTGGATGGAGTATGTAGCTATGGTATGTGGTTGGAGTATGTAGCTAGGGTATGTAGTTGGAGTATGAAGCTGTGGTATGTGGCTGGTATATGTGGCTAGGGTATGTGGGTGGAGTATGAGGCTGTGGTATGTGGGTGGAGTATGAGGCTGGGATATTCGGGTTGATTATGTGGCTAGGGTTTGTGGATGGAGTATGTTGTTAGGTTATGTGGGTGATGTATGTGGCTATGATATGTGGATTAAGCATGAAGGTAAGGTAAGTTGTTGAGCATGAGGGTACATTATGTGGGTGGAGTGTATGGAGAGGGTAGTATGTAGCTAAGTTGTGTGGGTGGAGAACGATGGTATGTATATGGGTGGAGTATGTGGGTAGGGTATGTGGATGGTTCATGAGGGTAGGGTATGTGGGTGAATCATGAGGGTAGGGAATGTGGGTAAATCATGAGTGTAGGTATGTGGTAGGCGTATGAGGGAAGGGTATATGGGTGGAGCAAGTGGGTAGGGTATGTTGGTGGTGCATTAAAGTAGGGAATCTGGGTGAAGCATGAGGGTGGATTATTCGGAATGATCATGCGGGTAGGATTTGTTGTGGATCATGAGGACAAGTTATGTTGATGAAGCATGAGGGTATGGTTTCTGAGTGTAGAATCAATGAGTGTTGCTATGTGGGCGGAGTATGAGGCTAGGGTATGTGGGTGACGCATGAGGGTAGGTATGTGGGTTGAGCTTGAGGGTAATGTATATGGGTGGATCATGAGAGTATGGAATATCGTTGGAGAATGTGGCTAAGATATGTGGATTGAGCATGTAACTAATGTATGTGGATTTATCATGCGGTAGGGTACGTGGGTGGCTTATGAGGGTAGAATGTTTGAATGAATCATGCGGGTAAATCATTAGGGTAGAGTACGTGGGTGATACATGAGGGTAGGTTATGTGGGAGGAGCATGAGGGTAGGGTATGTGGTAGGAGCATGAGGGTAGGGTATTTGGTTTGATCATGATGGTATGGTATATCGGTGGAGTATGTTGCTAGGGTATGTTGTAGGAGCTTGATGGTAGAAAATGAGGTTGGATCATAACGCTAGCATATGTGGGTGGATTATGAGGGTGGGTTTGTGGGTGGAGTATGAGGGTATGGTTCATGAAGGTAGTGTATTTGGGTGGAGCGTGAGGGTAGTGTATGTTGGTGAAGCATGACGGTAGGTTATGTGGAAGGAGTATGAGGGTTGGGTATGTCTGTGGGGCATTAGTGTATGGTATGTGGGTGGATAATGGGGGTAGGTTATGTCTGTGAAGCATGACGGTAGGGTATGTGGATGGCGCATTAGGGTAAGGTATGTGGATGCGGCATGATGGTAGTGTATGTGGATGGTGCATGAGACGAGATATGGGTTGGGCATGAGGCTATGGTATGTGGATGAATCATGCTGGTATGGAATGTGGGTGGAACGTCATGGTATGGTATTTTGGTGAATATTAGGGATGGGTTTGTTTGGTATGTAGGTGGCACATGAGGGTAGGGTGGAGTATTTAGATAGGGTATGTGGGTGGACATGAAGGTAGGGAATGTTGGTGCAGCTTAAACTTGCACTTTTACATTTCATGTTGTGATCCATGCGTACTTGTATATTTTACAGGAATTTTACGCTACAATTGACTGAAAAGACTAGTACAACAACATCGAGTATGTGTGCGCCAAAACACTAAACAATCGACAACTATTCGCCACTGCATATTTCCAGGTTAACTCGCCCACATATCGGACACTAAATATGTGTCAGAAGGTATACCATATATGTATATGCATTGTTATCTAAATGACAATTAATTTATTTCACAAACTGTGTAAACCGTACTGTTATATATTTTATTGAAACCCCTCATAATACCAAACATAGTTTGTAGCAATTGCCTTGTTTCAATATTATTTTACATGTAAACCTTTACGAAATGTATTGAATTAATAAAATGAATCAATAATACTCAACGACACTGCAACTTATTGCTATAAGCATGTGCATATAATACAAAAGGGCTACTTCAGGTAGAACAAAAATTGTTTTATGAAAACATTAACAATTTAAATTCATTTTCGATGTGCTATCCTCGTGAGAAAGAAGAACATAAACATTGACAAAATGGCATGGTACTCGACATGAAAAAATAAATATTCCTCTTGCCAAACGCGCAATCGATTCTTTGGACTCGCGGTTGCTGCTGACACGGCTATTCCAAGGCGCTTTTTTTCCTGAGGACAACAGCCGATGACGTTTTCATTATTTATTACTTTTCAACTGTATTACTTTTCAAATTTAACAAAACAACTCAGTGATGACATATACTACTTGATATCTTTGTGTTAAAAAACAACTAACTGGCATTGAGCTGCTTTTTGTAGATGCAATTAATTTTAAATTGTCAAATTCGAATTTGGAAATGTCATTAGTGTTCAATGCCAGCGTAAAATTTTTGTTTTTAGCATTATGAACGGTCCATTGCAGAAATTTACACCAAAAAGGCAACTTATACATTTTTATTTGGACAGTCAACAACACTCGTCATGCCAAAGTTGTAAACCAACATTAACGGCCACCGGAAAAACTTTGCGAAACCGAAATTTCGCAAACTTAAGTACCCTTTTTCTTGAAGGTTTGCTTATTTGTGATAAAGTATAAGATAAAAGTCTAACTTGTGATTAATAATTGGTTATTTTTGCTTGTTAAATGCGTTTTCTTCACTATGAACTTTATTTGCAAAGTTGGGGTTCCCATGGGATTTTTGTATTTTCCCATGGGATTTTTCATTATCCCATGGGAATTTTGGTTTCTCCCATGGGATTTTTCTCCAGCTTTTTTTATGGGAGAAAAAATCCCATGGGATTTTCAAAAACATAAAACACGTTCGTTTGTGCTTAGTTATCGATTTTAAGCATTGTTAAAGCATTTGTGCTTATTTTCGTTCAATTTACTTTGATAGAAAAAAAATCCCATTTTTTTATGGGAAAAAAAATCCCATGGGATTTTTTTCTGATTTTTAGAGATTTATTCATGTAACCTTCAGAAACACTACCTTTTAACAAATGATGAGCATTTCTCGCGATTTCAACGCGTTAAATCGTGTTTAAAAAAAATAAAAAAATCCCATGGGATTTTTTTGTCCCATGGGATTTTTTTGTCCCATGGGATTTTTTTTCCCATGGGATTTTTTTTTCCAATTGGATTTTTTTTAAGGTATAAGTTTCTAAAAGCTATATAATAATAATAATAATAATAATAATAATAATAATAATAATAATAATAATAATAATAATAATAATAATAATAATAATCGTGCTCAATATGATGAATTTGTACTTTTAAGCGACTAACATTTTTATTCGAGCCGATCGTCGAGTCCGAATGGTGAGTATAAGAGCAATTTACCAGTACAAATAAATCTCACTTGTTTAGAGAACGCTACCGTACTATAAAATAATCTTGATAATAAGTCATATAATTTTTCGACGGAAAATGAATACAGTCTCCATATTGATGTCAGCAATGTCCCCTGCTATGATAAATATTGACAAAATGAAAAACCTTGACAATAATTCCGTGTCGAATACGCATTAGATTATAGCAATCAAATTCATATAAGCATTGATAAGATAATATGCGAAAATGGGTCTTATGTCAAATACGGCCAGCGTAGCTCCATTCCATAATGTCCGGTATTAAGTCACGTCAAGTTTCGTGGTCGAATTATAGCATAATAATCATTTTCACATTACGCGAATCATATGAGTTTCCCTACATATATTGTGTTAAAATTTATGTTACACTAATGTGCGATGATGAAAAGGGGATTTCGGTAATTCTACATTCGCCCCGCCTAGTACCGAAATCCCCATATTTACGCCTTAAAGGGTCAATAGGTCATCGGTATGAATGGTTTTTGACTTCACATGAATGTTAAGGTGAAAAAAATGATATTAATTTTAATTATTAAGCACTGTTGACAGCATTAAGTTGCCTCTCAGTGGGGATTTCGGTAATTCTACACTAGAACTTAAACGCGCGCCGGTACCGAAATCCTGCTGTACAAACCTTCAAGTGTCAACAAAATTATTATAGTGTTTTTTTTTCATTAGCAACCAGTGACATGTATTATCTCCCATTCGGTTACTTCTTTTGGAAAATAATTAGCGGGGATTTCGGTACTGCTACATTCGTACGCCCAGAGCCGAAATCACCCATGTTTACGCCAATCCCCCATATTACGCCTTAAAGGGTCTATATGTCATTATGTTTGGGTTTTGGCTTTGCATTAATGTTGATTTGTACACAATCATATTAGTGTTAATCATTTAAACACTCTTATCAGAATATTTTTTCCATTATTAAAAAGTTTATTAATGTGAAAAATGTGTAAACGAATGTAAAAAGGTAAAATGTACATTTAAAACATTGGTTACACAAAAGTATATGTAAATATAACATGACATAGTAATAATAAGTCTTCAGAAAGTATTTTCCAAACAAATCTGATGAAACAAATGATATCGTACTACCTTATTTACAATATGCTATACACTTTTGCAATTTAGTTATCAATGTTTAATCAAAGCATAAATCAGCATATGTTGCCTCTTAGCGGGGATTTCGGTAATTCTTAACAAGCACATAAACCCGCGCCGGTACCGAAATCCCCGCTGTACAAACCTTCAAGTGTAAAAAAATACTGATTTAGGTTTAAATAAAGGGAACAATAGTATTTTTGGCCACCAAAAAGCACTTCCGCGTCAACAAAAAGATTGAAATTATGTCAGAAACCCAGCTTTTCATTGTATATATTGCAATACACCATCGGCCGCCGAGAGCGGAATACTGCGCTTGGCCGCTAAACAATGTAGATTGCATCAAATTAAATGTCAATTTTCGATTTTATTACAAAAATAAACACTGCCTTTTTATAAATATGTCAAGCACGTACACTTAACAAAAAAATCGATATATCTTTATGTAATGTAGAAAAGTAAAGCGCTTTATATATAACAATGTTTTATAATGTCTCTCTGGTTGAGAAAAAAAACTAAACAAAACCATGTAGAACATATAATATGTTTTCATAATTAAAAAAAAATATTTAATGATGCACGTGATGTTTTATAATTGATATAAGTTCACGTGTCATTGAACGAGTTAAGGGAGAGATGCGAATTAAATTATACATAATTAAAAACTGATACTATACTGTCAGCTTGATTTATAAATTGTGTTCCATCGCGCCAATATATTCATTGTTCCATGAAATTGTGTATAAAAGCAAAACGATTGAAATTATGTCAGAAATCCTGCTTTTCACATGAAATGATCTTTAACACTTTATTTATTCCAATCAGGAAAATAACAAATACAATAATAGGGGAAGTCTATACTGTGTATTAGAAACTTGTTGTGGTGATCCCTATCTTATCCGCTCAATACACATCCACCTGGCTACTGTACAGAAAAAATTAGATTTACTTCCAAAATAACTGATTTCATTAATTGCTAACTTGTTGTCTACATTTTAAATTAACAACGATAATGGATCAACATCACCGTTGCACAATTATTAAGTTCACAGTAATCTGTACTTTAAATAGAGCCTAATTAAAGACGGTGCTAATAAAGAACAAAGCGTGAATGTGGATATTAAGAAATTAGATCCTTTTTTGCATGACACTGGCAGTATATCATTTTATCTTATATAAATAAGCGACATTTAAGACATGGATAAAATTAAAATAAGACACATTTGCATCTTTCATTTCTTGAAAAAAAAAATAAGCACGCAGTCACATATAAATAAGATACATTGAAGACACAGAAAAAATAAATAAGACACATTTGCATCTTTCACTAAATTTTCTTAGAAAAACATGTGAAACTGAAGAAAAACATTTATTACTGACACATTATTCTAAAAGTCGACTGACAACTTAAGTTCAAAGAGGGATTTACAATTAAATAAGATCCATTTTCGCATGATGCTGGTTGTAGAGCAAGCAATACATTTCTTACTGACACATTATTCTAAAAGTCGACAGGCAACATTAATTCAAAGAGGGAACCACAATTAAATAAGATCAATTTTCGCATGATACTGGTTGTATAGCAAGTACATGTAGTCACATATTAATTACATCTTGCATTAGTTGCAATAATTTTGTTAAGTGCGCGTGCTTCTGAACGTTGCGTTAAGCGAGAGTGTTGTCATTTTGTTAGTTTTATATTTTGGTATTATGTATGATTATTGCTTGTTTTGAATTTGAAATAAACGCTTTCTGGCAAATAAGCATCGTCTTAATTTTAATACAAATAATGAACATTTGACATACAAAATGTCCAATAACATACCGGCAATAACATTATATATATGTTAATTTCTTTGCATGTTTATACCGAAATTATAGCCGACATCGGCAGTTAGGGAAATTTTGTGACACACTTTAACACATCAAACATGCATGATAGTTCTTTTTTCATATGATATTCCCCTGGTTGCTTACCGGTGTATTGGTGCAGTTGATAACCCCGCCGGGACTACAGTAGGGTGCTAATACACACGTGTATCGTGTTCAATACAATCGTCTTATTTTTAATACAAATAATGAACATTTGACATACAAAATGTCCAATGACATATCGGCAATAACATTATATATATGTTAATTTCTTTGCATGTTTATACCGAAATTATAGCCGACATCGGCAGTTAGGGAAATTTTGTGACACACTTTAACAAATCAAACATGCATGATAGTTCTTTTTTCATATGATATTCCCCTGGTTGCTTACCGGTGTATTGGTGCAGTTGATAACCCCGCCGGGACTACAGTATGGTGCTAATACACACGTGTATCGTGTTCAATACCCGATCCATGCTACAACGTGTAAGAACGGGAATTTCGGTAATTCTACCTTTTTAAGCTTGCGCACCTCTAATGGGCACATATCCAAATATAATTTAATTAATTATTTTCCTAATCAGCATCATTTCACTAAACTACATGCAAATTTGTAGGTAGGCTTTCCATGCTTAAAAAAAATAAACCGATTTTTTCAAAACCACCCTCACGCTCGGCTTTTGTCCAGTTTATTTTCACCACTGGAGTATATAAAAGTTCCATAATTCATTCAAATTTCCAAATATGGGCATGCAGTTGGTGTGTACAGATGCAGTAAAGGTGTTTAAAGTTTAAACAAGATGAAATAAGTATTCTTTTACAGACATTTATTTTTACAAATTTTAATCTATGGAATAGCGCCATGAAATGTAAGTGATTTCAGCCAAGTAAAAATTGGGTCGGTTAAAAACAAAGTGTCATAAAATTCAAAATAGTATCATTTAAGTTATATTTTAAACTAAGTTTTTATAGAAACACTATATACAGCAAAAATACAAAAAATAGACAAATTTACCTTTTACTTTTTTAAATAAAAATAAAAATGCAACATGCATCATTCGTATTTTCAGCAGTAAATTAATCAATTTAGCCATAACGTTGTTTTAATTTTAAAATTGAAGGATGTGCATACAATTTTCAACATATTTAACAATAAACATAGCTTATGTGCTATATTAAATCAAATTACGTTAGAAAAGAAATAAAACGCGTCGCAAAAAGTATGCGATGTCGGCAGGAATCGAACCTGCGCGGGAAAATCCCAAAACATTTCTAATTTATCGCCTTACCCACTCGGCCACGACAACTTCACATCTGTGTTACCTTAAATTAGATATATATAAGTAAACAGGTAAAAAGGCTCGCTCGATCTTTAAAGAAATCGCGAAATCGTATTTTTCAGATGATAATTGGATCAAAGTCAATATTTATAGTGAAAATAATGTAATCTAAATGAATAAGTTAAACATATATCAAAATTCGAAGTTTGAAAAAAATAAAATGCATCTCTCGGAAATAAGCGATTATTGAAGATCGGCAATGGCTTATGTATGAAGTGAAAGGACAGTTGAAAGTTTCCATTTTGCACGTTAATGATTCTGATAATATGGTGACAAAGGCAGCAGTCATATGTAGTATTGCGTTTGACCGGAGAGTAGCGTGATCTGTGTCGGTGTTGGGCGCTCTGAGGGCGCAATCCGGCTACATAGGTACATAGGAACCTCTAGTGGCTATAGTCCATGGATCGGGTTCGGCAGACAGGGAACATGTAAATTTTTATATGTATGTTTTATATCTTAATTACCTAAACGTATATTTATCCTGGTTACTTATTTACTGAGGTTTGAGTTAGTCGCAATGATTGTAGATACGTTGTACTATATTTAGTAAGTATTTGGAGGACGAGTGGCACGGGCACGCGCTTTATTATCACTTATGCAAGGAACGCGTTTTGTTTATATACGTATTTTTGATATTCCGATAGGCTTAAGGGAGGTAACTTATTCAAGTAAAACGCGATATTTTTTGCGATGCCTTTTTATAACTCTTGTTTAATTAATTACATACGAATATACAGCTAAATTTAAGATGATTTTTACCAGAAAAAAATTTCGGAGAAAGATATATTGAGGTTTTGATATTCCATAGAATGCGAGTTTCAATATATATTTTCTATTGCAGGGGAGGTAATTTAAAAATTTTAAAGTCTCCGAATTGGTCTTTTTTGTATCTATTTACGTTTATTTTCAAGCTAATGGCGATTAAAAAATTAATTATTATTAGTATGTGCTCACATGGATATTGGTACGGATATATCGTGTTCATATAACTGTTACTACATCCATTTCATTTATCATTACAACAACCACACTTGGGTAAATGAAAGCCAGAATACAGGACATAATCTATAATACTATGAGTTTTACAAATTAACATCAAACATAAATAAATCAAATTATATATCAACGGAGTTTTTAGATCACTTATTTACTTAACCTATCCAACTATAATAGCAAATACACTTCAACACCGTTATTTCGAAGTCGTCGGGACCGTTAAAAAAACTTCGGATTAACGATAATTCGAAATAAACATTTGACAGAAGACTTCTTTGATTCTGTAAAAGTGGAAGTCGCATGGTTCGGTGACACGCTTACTTAAAAGCGTAAACTAGTCATATAGCAATAGATTTCCACTTGTAACAAACGGAGGAATAAAAAGATTCTTTTTCTTGTTTTTATTTTTGTATAATTACAGAACATATAAAATATAACGATTAGCACAAATTATCAGACATACAAACATATGAATACATTTTCGGAAATGAATTAACTTTTGTTAACTAATACGCGATGTCTCTCTGAACACCAGCTTTCGCACAGACGACAAAGGTGTAATTATCGGCTTTTGACGCGCCACGACAAGGTGTGAAAATACGCTCAGTATTTTGCAGTTTTGACTTCGGATTAAAGATTGATAATAAGGTGAGAATTATAGTGTTGGGACCGACTGAATCCCTTCGAAATAACGATTTCTTCGGTTTAACGAAGTTCGGATTAACAATGAATTTTTACATAAAACAAAGAAGAACCAAAATCGGGACCCGAATAATACTTCGAAATAACGGTGACTTCGGATTATCGGTGTTCGAAATAACGATGTTGAAGTGTACAACATAACAGCAAAATTAATACATCCCAGCTTGATTTATGGTCTGGATGTTTGGCAGGCGGGTGGGAAGGAATGATGGTGGCTCTGGGTAGGGCTTTGAATGGCTCCATGGTTGGTTCTCGACTGATTTGTTGTCGCGCGCAGCAAGTGGGTGGATGAGGGTGCTTGTCTCGGGGGTCTTCGGCGGTTGGGTGCTCGGGCCGGGGCCGTATGCGGGCGCGGGGGGGGGGGGGCTCGGGCTCGCTCGGCGTGGGTGCGCTTGTGCGGGGGCGGCGGGTTCTGCGATCTGGGAACTGCAACAATATACAACCCTTCACGACTGACCGACGACCGTAAATTACCGACAGACACCTCCTCTGCCGCTCCAGACAAATGCACAACAATCACATACCACACACTATACACAACCATACACAGATCACCACCAAGGAACCCGGAACACACGGGCGTGGCGCTCTCATACGCGCCACCCGTAATGAGTGGGGGTGTGAGAGCGATACGTGTGTGTGTTCCGGGTCCTACGTACCGGGTGGTGTTGGGATGTGGGTTGCGTTGAGTGTCTTGTACATTAGTAATGTGCGGGACACTCGGCGGGATCCGCTCCTCATCACCACCTTTAGGTAGATAGCACATTAAGGTCTCATTGGCCAACGTGCAATGAACTCTTTTAAAAATTAAAGTATTTGGCGAATACCCCGGAAACCGGGGTAAATTTGACCTACTTTGACTCTAAAATTAATCTTTTTCCCCTGAGAGGTCACAGGGGCAGGTCGGGCTACCGTAACCTCTTGAATAGGCCAGTAGGACCTGTAAATAAACTCTGAAACACACACACTCATTTATCATTCAGGTCGGGCTACACAAATCTCGTGAAGAGGCCAGTAGGACCTGTAAACAAACTCTCATACACACACTCTTCACTCATCGTGGCGCACTCGCATGTCTGAGGCGATATATAAGACCGATGTCATATATAATACTGTATTCGCTGGTATTTTCGGTTGATATGTTTGATTGCTTAGGACGCAATGAATATGGTGTATTTATATTTAATCGAAGTGAGCTCATTGTTGTTTCTGGCGGTATTCAATTTCTGGTAATAGTTTCGCGATTAAAGACGTCGGTTCTCGGTTAGGTGTGGAATGTTCTTATTTGTTAATGTGCCAAGTGCTTAAAGGCGGTTTATCGCACTTTATTAGTCGGCGTTTCAAGAGAATGGGTAATAAATGCAAATCAGTAGGTGCTTAGAAGACTTAAGTACGGCAAGAACCACAACTCACTCTGCTAGGAACGATTACCACTGCCTGTCTGCAGCAGACGACAAATGATTCTGCTCTAGCAGTGAATGTATATACCAGCTTGTAAACGCCATTGGCCAGTCTAGTGTTAATCATTAAAATATGCACATATTGGCTGCTTTCATGGAAAACGAGGCTTAATGCACGTCAAATAAGATTAGCCTGTGCACAATGATAAGCATATGCAATGCGAACAAGCTAATCAAGGACGACAACAGCGAACAACTTCAGTGCCTTCAGCGCTTTGATTTATAATATACATTATGTCCTATGTTATATGGCGTATAGCTACTTATATATGTGCGTATAAAATATGTTAACCGTCTTTATTTTTTAAATAAATGAAATCATACTGAAACTCTCCGAATTGAGGATTTACATGTTTTGATGAGCTGTCAAAGATTATTACAAACAACAATTATTATCTTTTTTAATGCAGACACTTTAAAAGACTGTGGGTGCGGACCCAGGATCCTGCGATAAATCAAACGGAAAGGTACTTTAGGTACTTAAGCTACGTTGAAGAAACTCGGACATTGTTGACGCCCTGTCTTCAATAAATACTGTTTTTGAGTGAGGTAAAACTTACAAATGTATTTGTTAGCCAATTGACGTTTATCGTGGTATTTTGAAATTATTTTTAAAATAACTGGACTAAGCATTGGTTTCGGTAGAAAAGTACTGCAACAATTTCGCTAGATTTGAACACATTTTAACACTCCGCATTATGATATTTTGATTCAATTTTTCATATTTATACCAAGTGAGTTTTCATTTGACCGCCTTGTGGATACAGATCCATTAGCATGTGCTTGTGTATTATAATAACAATTAATGAGTTAATTTACTACTTACAGTATCGTTATTTTCATCAACATCATCGTTTTCATCGTTATCATCATCATCATCATCAACATAGTCATCATCTCATCATTATCATCATCATCATTATCATCATCATCATCATCATCATCATCATCATCATCATCATCATCATCATCATCATCATCATCATCATCATCATCAACAACATCATCACCATCATCATCATCGTCATCATCATCGTCATCATCATCGTCATCATCATCGTCATCATCATCGTCGTCATCATCATCATCATCATCATCATCATCATCATCATCATCATCATCATCATCATCATCATCATCATCATCATCATCATCATCATCATCATCATCATCATCGTCGTCGTCGTCTTCGTCGTCGTCTTCGTCGTCGTCGCCCTCGTCCTCGTCCTCGTCCTGCTCCTCCGCCTCCCACCGCATCATCAGCAGCAGCATCGTCATCAGCAACAGAAGCAGCATTATCGTCACTATCACCAACAACATCGTTATGGTCGCCATCGTCGTGATCATCATCATCAGTGTCATCATCATCATCATCATCGTCATTGTTATCGTCGTTGTTCTCCTCCTCGTCGTCGTCATCGTCATCATCGTCGTCATCGTCATTCTCATCATGAACAATTTTAACAACCGTGAAACCTATCGCTCAGCTCATTTTTGCAGTGAATTCGGATGTTATATCAAATCTTTTTGATTAATAGAGTTTGCTGCTTAATGTATTAATAACTAAATAATAATGTTGATAATATTGAAAATAAATGGTTTCAATTTTATTCATCCGTTTAAGATGCAGTATTTGACCAAGTCAATTTGTCGCTAAAAGTATTCATTACACATTCAATCCAAAAAGCGTTACGAGTTGCTATTGAAACTATAATCGCATTCCGATAAAAATGGTGTCTGTATTAGGGCCTGTTTAATTTCTACGCTTCATTGCAATTCATAAAAATATTTTTAAGGGTACCGGTATATCTAGACACACTCTGTTATCCAAACAATCCTTGTGATCATAAACAAAAAACAATGAAATATAAATAAAATTAGATGATAAAAATGGTATCTTCCTTTTTGCTGTTGCTAGTTATCAACAGAGTAGCAAAACTTTTAAATATAAATTATATTCAATTCATAGCACGCTTAAAGATTTGAAGTTATCTAAATCTATAAGCACAAACATATTTATGTTTGTTAATACAAAGCTGTAGCAGTTTTCTGATTGCGCTTGAAAAGATGTGATTGTTGTTGTTGCATTAATAGTATCATTAGTTTGTATTTCCAGATTAGGTATTCCACCATACATTTTGTTTTTAATCAGATGTCTTATAATTGGCATTGCAATATTTCAATAACGAGTAATCAACATAATTGACTTTATGTATTTTTAATTGTTTATCCATATTATCATTAACACTTGAGGGAAAAATAAGCTGTGTCATTTTTTATTTTTATTTTACTTATGGTTCAGACAACTCTGCTTTTACTATATGCCGTAATAATTATAAGTTTCCGTTCACTTAAAGATATTGTTTTTCGTGTTAGAAAATTTAAATACGAAAAATATTTAGAGACAAGTGTGTTATGTTTGTTTGTCAATTATTTAATTGAAGTAGAAATAATACATCAGTGTACATAATTTTATTGTGTTGTTCCCTTCGTTCTTTACTTTAAAAATACAACTTAACAGCTTTGCAATCAACTGAAATAATATATAAAAAGTAAAAACAATAAACGTTTGGCTTTCTTAATACGATATCATTTCAAACGCTGTTGGAAGGAACCATTGCTTATTAGAGGTTTACAAGGTAATTTACCCAAGTACGCAAATGTAATGGTCGATTGCCCTTAGGCATGATTCTGTTTTATTACTTTAATCCGGTTGTAAAAATGCATGACCGAAGGGTCATCAGATAAGCAAAAACAGGGCCAAAATCTGATAAAATAGCGCTGTTTAGCTGACTGTACGAAAATCCGTATGTCCGAAAATTTAGAATCATGAAAACATAAATATTTTGGCTTAAAAAGGAAATGTAAGAAAATTTAGAATGTAAGAGAAAATACGGTGGTTTTATGGTGTTTAAATCGATTAGAAATAGCAAAACCTAAAGACATTATCTCAAGTGTGATTTTCAAATGATTTTATATGAATGTACACACACGGTAAAACTAGTCTATTAAAATGCAATACCTTCATTGGTTCTCATGTTTTTAATATTTATTAAACATAGGTATTTGTGAACACTTGTTGTTATATAATATTGAAATGTACACGCATACTGAACATAAAATCATTAGCATAACGCTAAGTTGGTTTTACTAAGATTGCAATAGTGTTTATTTTATTATTATGAATCTTATGAGGATAATTTTGAAAGTATGACACAGAGTATCTGAAGAAGATATATACATAATCACATATGTTGTTGTTGTTGTGGTTATTGTTTCAATATTTTTATGAGTATCATACATTCAATGACGAATAGCTATTCATTTGTCATACAAACACCATAATTATTATTGGATTGCGGAGATTAAACAAATCGATTCCCTTGTAACTGATATAACTGATACATTTTTTGAGCGACAATTTAAAACTAAATCTAGTATTATTTAAATTTGATTATTTTAATTGCAGACTTTTTTTATTAACCCCAATTAATGTGTACGCAACGTTTCTTTTATTTAAAATCGCTGAGTACAAAGCATCAAGCTATTTTTTAATTAATTGACAGTGATCTTTAATGTATGTCATAATATAAATTGAAATCAATCTTAATTAAAGCTTGAGTGGTTGGTTTGTTATAAGTTTTGTAAATGTTGCTTGTAGGATATGTATGCACAATAAATACTAACGCTCTGGCATATTGTGATGGTGATATGATTATATATTGCACAATAAATATGTTCTTGTGATAATATTGAGGCTATAATTAGTTTTTGAATTAAGCTAGCTAATTTCAAATAAGATAAAACACATCCCAATCCTAAAATTATCAGTAAGTTATAGTATTGTTGCCTCTAGGCGCATAATTAATTGAAGGCCTAGTTTATCTGTTAATCCTCGCCCCATGTGGTGTCCCAGTGGGTACACTGATATTAATACACGATGTATTGGTCCATAATTAAATCTTTTATAAAAACATGTCTCTCAGGTGACTGAAAAATGGCTGTGTAGATACAACAAATACTACTACAACGGAGACTAAGATAACACATGTTACAATTAATTGTCTTCCTTGCGTTCTTCTTATACGACAACACTTCTAAAACAAAAAAGCAAAAGCCGCTACTGCTACTGCTTCGGCTACTCTTACTGCTACTGCTACTGCTACTGCTGCCGCTGCCGCTGCCGCTGCCACTGCCACTGCCGCTGCCACTGCCACTGCCGCTGCCACTGCCACTGCCACTGCCGCTGCCACTGCCGCTGCCACTGCCGCTGCCAGTGCTGCTGCTGCTGCTGCTGCTACTGCTAGTGCTACTGCTACTGCCACTGCTACTGCCACTGCCGCTGCCACTGCTGCTGCTGCTACTGATAGTGCTACTGCTACTGCTGCTGCTGCTGCTGCTTCTGCTGCTTCTGCTGCTGTTGCTACTGCTACTGTTACCTGCTACTGATACGGCTACTGATACGGCTACTGCTACTGCTACTTCTACTGCTACTTCTACTGCTACTGCTAGTGCTGCTGCTACTGCTACTGCTACTGCTACTGCTACTGCTACTGATTCTGCTACTGCTACTGCTACTGCTGCTGCTGCTACTGCTGCTGCTGCTGCTACTGCTACTAATGATAATAATTCTCCTTCTACTTCTCTTTCTACTATTGCTAGCGATGCTTCATAATTTATTTTTAATGTATCATTTTGTTAAAACAGGAAAGAACTGTTATATATATTTTCTTAAAGGTGTAAAGAATCTAAACTTTTCTGCGATTAAAGTTTTATTTAACTGGATTAGTATAGGCCACATAACAGACGCTATTGTACTGATTTGTACTAAACAACATTTTGTCATAATCAACAGTTTTAACATGCCGCAGTTTCCTTGGAAGTTAACCTTTGATTGGAGTTATGTATAAAACATTAACAAGGTATTTGTTGACAGTTGTCCTGTCACAATTATATATCAGTTGAGCCAAACGTGTGATAAAGATCCCTTTTGGGGTGGCGATAAATACTATTTATATGTTCAACAGTGGGAGACTGAGAAAACATATGTTACAATTAATTTGTCTACTTTGCCTGCTTCTTCTTTATATATTTTTCTTGCTAATCGTTTAGTTTTAGTTAAGTAGGTATATCAATTTACATTTTTTGATAGATATTTATTTGGATAGTAATAGTATGTTTTATTTGACTTGACATCATTGAACCGGTTTATTCATTGATAAGATCGGGATCTCCACAGGTGTTAATCTCGATTGTTAGGTGGGGAGAAGGGTCCGAATGATAATGTTGTCGTCGGCTTACGAATCACATTTCACAAGTTTTAGACAAATATGCATACGTTATACACCTAATTTAA